>NW_026715312.1:0-20552 GCF_029784015.1 Lycium ferocissimum | reverse complement strand
AAAAGACAACCATTCGTATTATCATTGAGCTCATTGTCACGCTCTTATCTTAAATGTCTCAAATAAATTCCTTTTAAGGTCTGCCAGAAGTGGACGACATCCCCTATTTATATATCTACTTGAATTCTCAATACCAACAATCAACAACCAATAACAACAACGAAACAACAACAACCTCATTACTACCAAAATATTCTATCAAATACTCCGAAAACCGATATTTCTCGACTCGCCATGGCCAATTCGCTACATAATTATTCCATAAATTTATCTCTTGTAAATAAGCCTTAAATGATACCAAAAAAGAGAAAGATTCATACCTTACTTCGCTAATATTTGCGATATCTCCAATACTTGCACGACTCCCCAAGCCACAAATTTACCCGCGACACAATATTATAATCGTAACTATCGCCCGGAACCGAGGTAAGGGATTTTTACTTAACTTGCGTTGAAATTTAATGGAGGGAAGGTTGGAGAACTCTCTAGAATTTTTGGAAATTTTTTTGGGGTGGTTTCTTGGTGAAAATGAGGGGTTTAACCCCTTTATATAGTTGCTCCAAAGTCGACGCGTAGCGATCTTGTTGACCGCCTTACTATAGCGATCTTGTTCATCCGCGAAATTTCGAGACCTAAAACTTTTATACACGATCTCTTTATTTGCATGCTTGGATGTGTCCAAAATTCCATACGATCCTTATGTTATTCACATCGAACTTAGCAAAACTTATATTATTTTTTTTTCCGATTCATTTTAACCTCGACCTTCGCGGCAAAACTTATATTATTATTTTTTTCCGATTCATTTAACCTCCAACCTTCGCATGACGCACTTATCTTGTTGAACATAACATAAACACTTATAACTTCAAACATAATCCTGTCCTTTGAGCTTATGTGACTAACCTATGATGCAACTTAACACACGAAAATACGGGATGTAACACTTACATACTCAGTACTTTTATCTGTACTAACGCCCCATTGCCGCAGGGCCATGACGCATTTCATCTTGAAAACTCGACGAGTTGGCGAGGAGCAACCGATGGGATTTTCCGACTTCGGCGGTATTAGCAGTACCATTACTCCAGGCTTGCTATATTTTGGTACTTTTTAGTATAATCTATGTTCATATGTATACTCTTCGAGGCTCATGGACATAGTGGGGTATAAAATATAATGTGGCTTTGTCGGCCTTGTTTTGGGTTCTTGATATTTTTACGATAGCCTTGCGGCTTTATGATATACGTTATGTTGTGGTGACCTTGTCGGTCCACATATGTACATATGTGTTGAATGATTGGATATTTCTATGTTAGGCCTTTTACGCGCGTAGGTGTTCTTTGAGTTATGGTATGTGATGTTCAAAGTAAGCGTTAAGTCGGTGGTTTTTCGACTACGGCGAGCCCGCCATACTCCCTCGTTGGGGGTGTGACACGAATGCCTTACTGAACGATTTCCTACATAATACGGACTATTCAATATCAAAAGGTCATACCTTATAGAAATCTTCATTTAGACATTTAATCGAGCAACTCATGGGCGTGAATTTATAGGCTCTTTTGTAGCGTAATTTTCAGTAAAACGCTACCAAAATTCATGGGCGTGAATTTTCCGTAAAACTCATGGGCGTGAATTTGTATATATATACAAAAATTCTACTTTTTTACTTCTCCTCTTTAATATGATCCCATCCATATCACCACAACTCCAAACAACACAACAAAACCATATAAAAAACGACCCAACAAATAAGCTAAGTTCATGAAAGCTTCATAAGAATATAGAAGAGCTTGTTCTATGGGTTTTTTCATTGATTTCTATGATCAATTACTTGTAGAAGTTCAAAGAGATCAAAAGAAAGTTAAAACATACACTTAGATCATGAAAATCACTTCAAATCCCAAGTTACTTCAAAGCAAGGTTTTCCTCCGAAAGGTGAAATAGTGAAGAAATCGCAATTTCAAAGTTGCCATGTTGTTCTTTATGTTAAAGTTGATAGATTTGCTCTTGGTTTGGATTGAGATTGATAGAGGATTCATTGGAGAGAGTTTTAGGGTTTTCCAAGTTGGGGTGGTGAGAAAATGGAAGAAAAAATTCGTGCAAGGGGTCTTTTATATGACCTAAAGTGAGCGACCTCCGACCTTGCTCACTGTTCCGTGAGAGCTTACGTTCGTGGACGAAAATACGAATATCTCTCTTCCGATGTCATATCGATGAACGGTAAAATGTGATAGAAACTAGACTCACAGACCTTCAATTTGATAGGTGGATAACCCCGTAACTCTAAGTAGATTGAGAGAAAAGCTCCGAGACATCTGACCCAAATTTCGCGAAATTTATAAACTTAACTTGCGACGCCCTTTGTCGACTTTCGTATTACAACTCATTTGACTTCCAAACTTAACAAGAGACCATTATATGATTCAAATACTTCATATCATTACTTGTTTAGCATGTGAAGCACTCCTAATATCACCCAAAAGTACAAGTTATCGTATTCCCAACTTGCCGACTTTTGACGAAACTCATGCTTCGTTGATTCATTCACCCTCCAAGCCTTCCGCCACTTACTAATCTTATTTATAGACTCTTATAACCATTTATATTAATAAGCTCAATCTCTTTTAACCTCAAGATAATTTTTTTGAACTAAAGTCGACTAACTCATAATGCGACTTTAACGTGCGAAAATCCGGAGTGTAACACACCTTTGGGCCGACTAAATTCGAGATTCATGCCATGAAGTCCACAATGGAGGAAAACCTCTCCCTAACAAAGGCAACTCCATACACAGGCTAGAACCCGAGACCTAAATTCCCTAATGTTTGAGGGTTGGAATCCCTAATATTGATAAATAACGGATACATTGTAGTACATGATATATAGGCCTTTCTTCCATTTCATGTTAGCAACAAAGCGGTGTGGAGACGAGGAAATAGTTGAATAACATTGCCCAACCATATAACAGCAAATTAAGGCATCAAACTCTGATGTTTTATCTTAAGACACATCGAAGAATATCTGCTTATTACATTTTTATTATAAAGCAAATATTTAGTGATAAATACAAGATTAAATAAGGAGTAACAGGTCTTTGAAATCACATGAGGAAAATTAACAACTTGTTATCCATGGTTGAATATTGAATGCATATAGCAACCTGCACCAAAACAGTATCTAGATAAGTAAAAATGACCTCATAATCTCATGTAGTTGTACCCATGGGACATACCCAAATTGGTAGGGTGGATATGTAAAGCATGAACAACTAATAAGTCGTTGTGACAACAAGTAAAGAATCACCGTTGAGGGCCAAGAAGAAACTACCGGCTTCATCGCCAATGTATTACGAAAGATTATTCGGGTTCTAGTACGGATAGCGGAAGATAGATCGGTAATATGGATTCTGAAGCTAGATATAGACAAGCTTTTGCACATAGTTAATAGGCAAACAGAAAATCAACCGGGGAGCGGTATGCTCTTATCTACTAAATTGTACGGTGGGAATGAACCCCGATAATTGATTGAACAAAAAACAGTACCGAAAATGAAATTATTTCTTTTCTAAATTTATGGCCCTTCTCTAGAAGGCATGTAATAACCATGTTTCTAATTATTACTGCTTTCTCGTAGTACTTTAATATTTCAGCATATGTATATTATTTAGCTACTATGTTCATAGAATTTAACATTTCAGCATGGTGGGTTATGCATTGTCCCAGGACCAAGAGAATTACTGTTTGATTCGCTAAGATGTTATAGAATGTAAGTGTTCCAGTCAATCATCTCATGTGTTGACTTCTAAGTGTTTTGGAAATATTTTGATAAATATCATAACCCCATATTAAGTTATTAGTATTTAGTACATGTATAAAAGAATGGGTCTACGTAGACGTACGCGGTTTTGAGCAAGAAACTATGTCCTATGCCGTCAATGTGTTGTTAAATCAAAGAAACTTCTTCTTATCTTACAGCAGCAAGTTGAGGAGCAAACATAGCTCTCTGCCCCAATAATGTAGAGCAATCGAGTACGCTGGCATGCTTTCTTAGAGATAATTTTGGTCCCACACTGTTGGGATGCTACTACAGATAATTAATCAACAAACTTCTCTGACGAATCCCCATATATATAAGTCAGAGAACTCATTTGCAAAAACCATAATCCTCTTTCTTCACACTACATATCAATTAAAGCTTGTTTGCAATTTCTTCCAGCACTCTTACCAGATAAAAGTTGAAGAGAAGTTCATCGATCATGAAGAATCATCTCAAGACAATCTTTCATCATGCTAAACACAATATCCTTCTGCGGCAAGGATCAACTGCAACCACTTCAACATCGACAAAGTTAACAGATATTCCCAAGGGTCACATGGCAGTTTATGTTGGAGAAAACCATAATAATAAGCATAGATTTGCGGTTCCTGTCTCTTGCTTGAAGCATCCTTCGTTTCAAGACTTGTTGAGGCATGCAGAGGAGGAATACCTATTTGATTATCCAACGGGGGGCCTTACTGTCCCATGTAGCTAGACTGAATTTCTCTGTGGGTTAGAAGTTTACTAGTTCATAGATTACTGCAATCCTAGCTTTTCTGGATTTTTTGGATATATTTTGCTTGTCACTCTATGTCCAATTCACTATAACAATGCAAGAGTTGTTTAAGCCAATATGTCAGCATTTCATTAACCTCTTTTTTATGGTTTTCCATGCTCGTTGACGCTGACAATTCAATGACACTTCTTTCTTCCAATTCACTCTCTTGCGAACTGATAGATCAAGTACCTTTATATTTTGCTATTATTATTATTATTGTTATTATTTACTACTACTACTACTACTACTATTATTATTATTATAATTATTATTATTATATAATATAATTGATCTAATTTAGAAGCCAAGAGAAATATGAGAATAATGGATTTTCCAAACAAAGTTAGACATTTTATTGACAATTTTGGCAAAGTTGATTTAGTGGCCAAATCATGTCCATCTTAATTATTAGCCCATTTCCCCTTTTTAATCACTCAAAACGCAGCTGAAGTCTGTTTAAGAACAACCCCAAATCATGGCCCAAACCAGCTATTCTCATCAGCAGCCCATCTTGCACTCAACCCAACCCATAATTCTTTAACTCATCTCTCAACCCTAATATTAAACTCATCAGCCGCACCCCTCTCTCATCTTTTTCCTCCTTCAAGCCAAAATCAGCTTTCACAACCATGGCAGAGGCTTGACCATCCCATTTCAGTGCAAGTCTCGAATACAGTCAACATAAGAGGCCAACAAACTTTACGAAATCTGATTTCTCTACACAAAGAAAATCAAAAAGCAGAGACTCAATTCTAACCCGTGATACCCCTTAACTGCACCCTAAAATGGCTACATTTCGAAATCAAATCCCGCCTAAAAACCCTAGGATTTGCCTATATATACATCTGAAAACATTCAGCCGAAGGACGTTTTTTGAACATCTTGAAATCTCACTATACACAACATTTTATCTTTTCACTACTACTCTAAACTTTTTTTGAATCTTTTAAACTTTTCATTCGTCGAGGTTCGGATCTGTTCATACGAGAGAGTAGATTCGAGGCTCCGTCCTGTTCGCTGCACCCACAAGTGGTAATATCTGATTTTACTCTTTTGCCATTTTGTCAAAACATCATATTCTGTTTTAGAAATATAATGTCTTAGATTTCCGATGAGTACTTTGTTGTAGAAATATAATGTCTTTAGATTTTCGATGAGTTCTGAAATATTCACAGCATGTAAGTTTGGATTTTAAAAAGTCGTGTTTAGGCGTCAAAATGCTTCTCCTATGTTTGAACATTGCTGAATAAGAAATGTGTTCTCTCTTTTTGAAATATGGCTTGCTGGGAATTTTATCTCATATATTCTAGGTGTAATCCTTGAATTTAAGTGTAATGTAGTAAACTAGGAAAGTGTTCTTGCTCATAAAAGTCTATAGGTATTTAAATAACTTCAAAATATGTTGGTACTAGTATCAGGTTTTAAAACATGTAGTAGCTTTCTGCTTTTATGTAGATGCTCATTAACAAGTTCCATGTGAGTCTTCTTTTACACCTAGAAACCATGTCATCAATTTTAAATTCTGGTTTGTTAGTATAAGTGATGAGCCTGTGAAGCTAAAGCTGAAAATGCACCTCTTGTGTTGAGGATATTATGATCTAGCTTTTTCGTTTGTGATATTAGAAGCATGAATATATGATATGAATCTTACTTTAGTTTGGTTTATATATTCAAGAATGATAGCATAATTTATTTGAGTGTCGATGCACATCTTTAGTTCTTTATTCTTCCACATCTTTAGTTCTTTATTCTTCAATATAAGACTTCTAATTTCCTGTTCTTTTTCCTGCATGTACTATGGAGCCGAAGAGTCTCAAAATGAGACTCGACGATATCACCATTAAGTGAAGACAAGCGTTTCCTCTTCATTTTCCTTCATCTCGTGTTCATCGCTCCCTCATACGAATCGAAACTGAAAAGAGGGGCGAGAAAAGATGGCGAATGCTCCTCAATATTCCTTCAATCGCTAACTGTATTATGTTTGCTTTGATGATATCTTCTGTTGGAATTATGTGACCATTATTTTCTTCTGGTTTATTTGTTTAAGGCTACTTTAGTTAAACAACAAGGGTAGTTTTGATCTTATAGGAATTTTCATTTTGTTAGCCGATTTAAATACATTAGCGGTACTAAAGATATATTCACATCACGTCTACTAAGTTTTTATCAAGAATTGGTCAACTCTTTGCTGGAAAATATTTTGCTCTAGTATCCTGGAAGCTTTCACTTTTGTTTACATCAGTAATCAGTATCTTTTCAAATGGGATTTTCCCTTTGTTTATCAATTTTTCTAAATCCTTTAAGTTTGGCAGTTTGAACTAATATATTAATCCATTTCCCCTTTTTAGACTTCATAAAACGTAAGTTTAGTGTTTTAAATCTGAAGTAGTTTTTTTTCGAACTTTTACATTCTTTTTTTATTACCTTGAGTTGTTGAGTACTTCATATTTAGCCATCATGTCTAAGTTAACTTGAAGCATATGAACGTTTTCCGATTTACTGTCTCTTTAAAACTTTAAACAATTGATTTTCGTACTCAACACAAGCCTTTTTTAATTAACTTTAAGTCACAATTGATTAACCATTTTTAATGGATCTTAAAAGGGTGCTTAACACCTTTCCTTTAGATTAATTGAACCCTTACCTAGAATCTTTTGGTTTCGTAGACTTTAAAACGGAGTTAACTTTAGACAACAACTTCAATTATCTTTAGGTGTCCTAATTCACCATAATGATTAGGTGGCGACTCCTTAACTTTAATTAATCCCTAAATTACCGGAATGTTGTAAATCATTTTGACTCCGGTTAAAATGGGGTATAACACCCCCATTGGAGCCCGACTAAATCTAGATTCACGTGAAGAAGTCCCACATCAGAGGGGTAAAGCACTCCCTAACAAAAGTGACTCCATAACCAGGGCTTGAACCTGACCTCAATTCCCTAATATTGAGAAACAACAGATTCTGTTGTAGTACATGATACATAGTGTCACACCCCTACCAGGAGTATGACGGACTCAGGCAGTGGGTCGGGAACCACCCGACTTATCCGTTACTAACCCTTATAAACCATAACTCAAAAAGAAACACACACGCGTGAAAAGGCCCAACATGGAATATCCGATCATTCGGCGCATATGTTCATATGCGGACCGACAAGGTCGCCACAACACAACACGTATCATAAAGCGGCAAGGTTAACGAGAAAAGTATCAAGAGCTCAAAATAAGGCCGACAAGGCCCAATATATTATACAACAATATGAACCGGTGGAGCAATAAAACATCTAACGACACACGCGTCTACGAGCCTCTACATAGAATACAAATGATCATAAGACAATACCAAATAGGCTGCAGCTCTGAAAACAAGTGGAGTGCTCCCGAGAATTCATTGATAGAACACCTACGGTGCGATCCGTCTCACTTGCCTACTGCCCGGGCATGAGCGCGGCGTCCCACAAGAAGGAAAATACATATATATATATATATATATATATATATATATATATATATATATATATATATATAAAGCATGCGTGAAAGCCCAATCAAAAGCCACGCATTATCGGAGTGACGTAAGGTCGGTAGCCTCCGATTATATTATGGATCAATCATCATCTTTTATCCCACCTTGAAGGAACAAGGGTCATAAGGTGAGATCACCAACAATGAAGGAAATTAAGAAATTGCAAAGCAAGCTCAATCACCTCATAATAATATATAGCTCATGTACTTGGAAATCTCTATGAATAAAATCATCTCATAATATCATGAAATCCGTATGCCTTGGAGCTTTGATAAATAAATCCCTCATAATCATCGTCATGGTTATCATAAAAAAAAATTATTCATCTTTAGCACCATAAAAACTTTAAGAGTCATGAATCGCTAACATTCTTGGAAATGAGGATTTTTATGGAACTCATGCATGGGTGGGTAGGAAAAGAATCATGTCTTTAAAAGAAAGAGGAATAGCCTTAACATACCTGGAAGATTATTTCTCTACTTCCAACTTACTTCCTGTCTTGCAATTCACTTAAGATCATTCGTAGCCTCGTAATCTTTTTCTTGTCAAAACGATAATATCTTCAAGATTCCGCCTTGAATCCAAGATAAATCAACGCAAAATAATACCGTGATCACAACTACGCACTATCCGAGCCTTGATTAGCTAAAATCACTCAATTCTCTCAACTTTTTATGACCAAAATACCTCTATATGTCGAGCTCCCCAATCGTTTTTTTTTTTTTTTTTTTGGTGAAAAAATGGGGTTACCTTTTTATAAGGTTCAAATTATAAAGGTCGGGTCACTATAGCTTTTTCTTTACTTGACGCATCGTAATGTCGCATGTAGCGATGCTATGCTAGCACGCGTTTCTACTTTGTCAGCTTATCTTGTAACGTCCATAATTCTCTACTCCGATATCGTATCGGCGAGCAGTTTGTTGCGTTGGAAACTAGACTCGACGAACTTCATTTTATGATTTTGAAACACCTTAAGACTCCCCATATACCTGGAGATATACCCCTCCAAAGTTGACTCGAACCCTATCCTTAATTACGCTAACTTGTTCCAAATTTTGACAAATTTATTTTCGTTGATTTGCTTGGTCTGAATCTTCTACAACTCCCCCTACATGATATTTATCATTTATTATACTTATAATGGTCATGTTCTTGTGTTTTCAAGATTGTCCTTCCCGATTATGACTTACGAGATCATAATTCATCCTTTATTTCATTGTTACGTACTTCCCATGGCTTGTATCTTCCAAAAATTCATGGGGACGTCCGATACACTCCATTACTACGGTAAAGTAAATGGCATGCTCATACTACGAAAGTGCGGGGTGTAACATTCTCCCCACCCACTTTAAAAACATTCGTCCTCGAATGTTGAGGTGGAGATTCACTACGAGATAGATGTCAATATTCTTACTTGTATTTGTCGTGTATTTACTTTACTTACTTGCAGTCTTACTTGCTCATTAAAACTGAACTTATCTAAATTACGCAGTTTATCCTTCTTCTTTTGTAGCCGAAATTTATGCCCGTACTCAAGGTCGTCTCTTTTTTTATTATCTGTCTGTCTTCTAACTCTTCATGCTTTATTGTTCTCATTGTCTCTTCAACCTCCGTCGTTTACATTCTTATATGCTCTTTTATCCAGTACTTACCATATGCTTTCATCCAATTTTGATCCCATCTTCTTTTTATTCGTAAAATTCTTGTTCTCTTTGATTTCCACGTACCTTTCTTACGTTTTACAGATGTCCCAGGCCTTTGTCTTCTTGGAGTTCACTTATTCTTATTCTTCCTCCCTTAAAGATAAATTCAAGACTCACATTTTAGCATCATTTGCTTTCTATAGCAGTCGAATTAACCTTTGCGGTACTTTATCTTTCAACTAGTTTAACACTGAAATGTCTCACTTAATCTTTCCTTTAATTGGACTTCTAGCACTTGGCTAACTAACAGTAATTCTCGTACTTATATCAAAAACATCTCAAACCTCTTCTTTAATGATTCCTTTCCTGCTATTTACTCTTAAAGTTTCTGATCCTTAGTTCGGCTAATAACTTAGGGGTGAATTCAAAAATTTGTTGAAGAATAACCAAGATTCCTAGTCATGCAGGGAATTCGAATATTTTCATTCTTTCCTTTGTCTATAACCCTCATTTATCCCTTTTCCCACCAAGAGCCATCATGTTGCTTGTTCCACGAGGTTTCATTGTCACCCGCTTGTTCCAATCAAACGCGATATCCTTTGATCATTTTCTTTGGGGTTCTCCTTCTACTTTTAACCTTTGCCCGATTCTCACTTAATAAGTTTTTCCCATAGTTTGACACACTTATCTGTCATTTCGATTTATCAATCAAGCGAATCTCTTAATTCCTTAAATGTCCATCTCCTTTATTTACAACCTTGAATCCTTTTCCTGTGATTTTATCTTCATCTACTTCCATGAATTCACCTTCCGTTGACTTAGGCCCTCCTGTTTTGCAGCCCTCTATTTCTCTACTAGTGGACATCTTTCTTATTTGGCTGTGACACTTTTCCTTGCTTGCTTCTCTAGTGCTGCTTTAGATTATCCCTCTTATTACTAATCGATTTTATACACATATCATTTCATCTCCTTTTTAATGCTTTTGTCGAACTCCTTAATTCCTTACAATGTCATCATAGTTCCACCTACGGTAGCGCCTAGATGGCTTGCAATAGCATTTACTTGCTAATAGCTTATTATTCTCATTAATTACTGTCACGACCCGCCTAGAGGGCCGCGACGGGTACCCGGGGCTAGATACCGAGCACCACACGTTATACCATTATCGTCTTATCCTCCATTCACATAAGCTTCATAAACATGTACACATATCCACATATACCAGCATTCATGACAGCAAAAGAATAATATACGAAATATACATCGAGGGCACGTGACAACTGCTACCCACATATAAGTATCTACGAGCCTCTAGCCGAAACTACGAGGTCACGACGATGGGACGGGACCCCGTCGTATCCAACTATGTACACAAAGAATATATATCAAAAAAACGGCACCTCAGTCTGGAAGTGCTACGGTCTGGTCCGACTCACGAGGTGGGTCATCTCACTGTCTACACCGGGGCATGGCACAACATCCAAAAGGAAAGGATGTCGGTACGAACAATGTGCGAGGTATGCGAGGCATATATCATAAAGTAACGAAACACGAAGACAAAACAAATATGAAAAGATAGGCGGCTATGCTTGCCTCTTAAGGCGGAGCCATGCGTACATACGCGTAACATATCATATCATGTATTCTTTGCGGGAACGTGCGCCCGATCCATATATTTGCGCGTGGAACGTACGGCCCGATCCATTATCCATATAACCCGCGTCCGGGCATCCGCGTCCGGGATAATATCATATTAGGCCAGCTGATCAGATGGCTGTGCATCTATAGCATATATAATATACGTAGCATGCATGAGAGCCCAAATAAAAGTGCACTCTCTCGGAGTGACATAAGGTCGTAAACCTCCGAGTGCATTATGACGTCATCATCATTAGATCATGTCTGGGCTCCATGACGTAACCTACGACCATATGTAATATAGCTCGAGACATAGGTGAGAAGCCATATGCTTTATAGCCTAGGGCCATATGTAATATAGCTCACTGAGACACGAGCAGTGGCCATATGCTTTATAGCCCACTCAGTTGCGTCTGGAAGTCATTTAGAGTGTTAGGCTTAGAAATCTTTCAAATTGGAGCCATGGTAAGATTCTTTAGGAACTATAAGCTTTTGGCATTTCTGGGAGTGAACATATAGAGGATAACATATACAAAATCACGTATAGGGATCATGCCTTTGAAAGAAGAAGGGGATAGCCTCACATACCTTTGTGTCTCCTTAATGACGTCGACTAAGAGCTCTCCTTCCGACTTACGATTCTACATATAAGAGGGTTCGTACGAAGGTTAGATTGTTGAAGGCATACTTAAGTTTAAACTAAAGCGGATAAGGCTAACGAAAATTGGGCAGCATTTCGTTTGTTTCGACCACCTTTCCTTATATAACCAAACAGCTCCCAAGCAACACAACAACATCCATAATATCATAACATGCAATTTCCCCACAAGTTAAACATTATTCAACCTCTAAACTCCTTTCCGGAATCCTCCATAACCATTACTAGAATACAACTTCATACTTAGTTATAATTCGAGTTCTCCAACTACTCAACACCCTTACTATCATAAAATAGATGTAATACTCACCTTGATTACGTAAGGATGATCTTTTGGATAAAAACACTCCACTTGAGAAGAACTCCACTTGACTACCAAGGAGATTTCCAACTTCTATCAACCTTTCGGAAGCCTTTACACCCTTAATTCTACTAACTTTTGGTGTTTGATCCTTTAATTTCCCTACTTGGATGTGTATTACTGTGATATGGAGAAAATTCTAGAGGTTTGGAGAGTGTTTGGATCGTGAGAAATGAGAAAAAGAAGGGAAAATCGTGCCTTTATAAAAATAGAATTTGAACCCGACCCAGAATATACGGTACAATATACGGTCCGTATATTGGACCGTATGTTCCTTCCAGAATCTCCAGAAATTTCCCCCTTCACTGGAGGAGTTCTACGGCCAAACATACGGGCCGTATAAAATATACGGTCCGTACATTGGACCGTATAATTCCTAGTTTTTCCGATTTCGTTCTCGTCGCTTCGTTTGATCTCGAATCCTTATGGAACCTTCTTGGTACTTGTGCAACACCTCCTTAACGATCTAATGGACATTATAACTCATCCTTAAATCCTTGCTAAACATTTCTTAGCTCGACGTCCATGAAATCCTTTCCAAACGTAACTTATACTTCATTTTCACGACGAGCCTAGTTTCGCCAAGTCCAATAACCTAAGAATCTTATCGTATATACATTAAGGTCGCCAATCACTCTCTTGTAGTCATGAAGGTCTCGCGTCCACCTTGACCGACGTTAGTCCATTCACGACGCAACGTCACGAAATGGCCGAGGTGTAACATTCTCCCCCCTTAAAACATTCGTCCTCGAATGTTAAATTCTCGGAATCCTACGAAAATTTCGCCGAGTTTCCCCTGTAATTTGGCACTACCATCTGTCTGGAAACCCAAATAACATTGCCGCATAGGGCTACAACATCAACAATGAGAAATATGGCCACACACGACCCGAAAGCAATAAAGTAGAACTTTCCATACCTGAGGGCATTGATGTTTCACCTTAGGTCTCCATAGGGGGGTGGAAATAGATGCGGATATTTGATCTCCATAGCTTCTTCTGCTTCCTAAGTCATCTCCTCTCTGTTGTCGTTCCTCCATAAGACTTTGACTGAAGCGACCTCCTTATTTCTAAGCTTCCGTACTTGCCTATCCAGGATAGCAACATGAACTTCTTCATAGGTCAGTTTTTCAGTGACTTGAATATCGCTTGCAGGCACTATTTTGGTCGGATCTCCGATACACTTGCGCAACATCGATACATGAAAAACTGGATGGACTGAGTTCAGTTCTGAGGGTAAGTCCAACTCATACGCTACTTGGCCCACTCTGCGTACAATCTTGTAGGGCCCAATGTATCGAGGACTAAGCTTACCTTTCTTACCAAATCTCATTATCCCCTTCATTGGCGATACCTTTAAAAATACCCAATCATTGACATGAAATTCCAGATTCCTACGGCGATTGTCGGCATAAGATTTTTGGCGACTTTGAGCTGTTACCAACCGGTCTCGGATAAGCTTAATCTTCTCAACCGCTTGTTGGATCAATTCTGGGCCTATTAGTTGTGTCTCTCCCACTTCGAACCATCCAATAGGCGACCTACACTTCCTCCCATATAAGGCCTCGCAAGGAGCTATCTGAATACTGGCATGATAACTGTTGTTGTAGGTAAATTCAATAAGTGGCAAATGATCCTCCCAATTCCCGCCAAAGTCTAACGCACAAGCTCGCAACATGTCTTCTAAGGTCTGAATAGTGCGTTCAGCTTGTCCATCGGTCTGTGGATGGAATGCCGTGCTAAATTTCACTTGAGTGCCCAATCCTTCTTGAAAGGATCTCCAGAATTTAGCTGTAAATTGTGCTCGTCGATAATAATAGATATGGGAATGCCATGAAGCCGCACTATCTCCTTGAGGTACAATCTAGCATAATCTTCTGCCGAATATGTAGATCTGACCGGGAGAAAATGTGCTGACTTTGTGAGCCTGTCAACAATCACCCAAATGGAGTCGTACTTATGTCGAGAATGAGGTAATCCAACAACAAAATCCATGTTGATCGCCTCCCATTTCCAGGTTGGAATTTCCATTTCTTGCAGAAGCCCTGCTGGTTTCTGGTGCTCAATTTTCACCTGTTGGCAGTTTGGACATTGAGCCACAAACTCGGCTATATCTCTCTTCATTCCTTCCCACCAATACATCAGTTTGAGGTCGTGGTACATTTTCGTCGCTCCCGGATGGATGGAATAACGAGAATAATGAGCTTCTTCCAGGATTCGATGACGAAGTCCCGCAATATCCGGAACACATAACCCTGATACAGGTACGAGAACTCCATAACCGAGACTTCGAATGGTGACTTCCCTTTTGGAAACTGCACACCTTTATAATGCTTCAATTTGGGATCCTCGTATTGACGCCCTTTTATTTCAGTGTCCAAGGATGAAACAGCTAAGTTAATCACATTAACTCCAGTATCGCCCGATTCCATTAGATGAATTCCCAAGCTAGCTAGCTGGTGGAGCTCACGAGTTAATTCCTTCTTTTCTCGGCGGAACATCATTGCTACCCGTCGATTTACGACTAAAGAGCATCAGCTACAACATTTGCTTTACCCGGATGGTATAGAATATTTACATCATAATCCTTTAACACCTCTAACCATCGCCTTTGATGCAGGTTCAATTCCTTTTGCTTGAAAATATATTGGAGACTTTTGTGGTCTGTATAGATGTCCACATGAACGCCATACAAATAGTGCCTCCATATTTTTAGGGCGTGAATGACTGCAGCCAACTCAAGGTCATGGGTCGGATAATTCTTCTCATGTTTCCGTAGTTCCTTGGAAGCATAGGCAATGACCTTGCCGTCTTTGTTAGTACACAACCTAATCCGACACTGAGGCATCGCAATACACCACATAACCTTCCGATCATACGGAAGCTGTCGGGGTCGAGGTCAACCTATCTTTGTGCGACTTTCTTGAAAGCTCCGCTCATAAGCATCCGTCCCACCGAAATTTAGCGACCTTCGTGTTCGCTTCGTCCAATGGTGCCGAAATAGAGGAAAATCCTTCCACAAATCTCTTGTAATACCGGCTAGACCCGGAAGCTACGAACTTGTGGGCGTTGTAGGCCTTGGCCAAGTCTTCACGGCTTCTTCATCTTTTGGGTATCGACCCGAATACCATCGGCGGAGATAATGTAGCCCGAGAAGGTCCACGAAGTTCAACTTGAGACCACATTTGAAAACTTAGCATACAATTGGCGAGCTCGGAGAATTCCAAGAACAATGCGCAAATGTTGCGTACTCTTATACGATTTAGAGTATACCGAGGATGTCATCGATAAATACAATTATAAATAAATCCGGGAATGGCCTAAACACATCATTCATCGTTCATGAACACCCATTTGGAGCATTAGTCAAACCAAATGACATCACCGAAATTCATAATGACCATATCCGTCCTAAAAGCGGTCTTCGGAATATCTTCTTCTTTGACTCTCGCTTGATGGTATCTGACCTCGGATCTATCTTGGAAAACCACTTGGCTCCTTGCAATTGATCGAATAAATCATCGATCCTCAGAAGTGGGTACTTATTCTTTATTGTCACTTTGTTCAACTGCCTGTAATCAATACACATCCGCAAGGATCCATCTTTCTTCCTTACGAATAAAACAGGTGCTCCCCATGGCGATGAACTGGGCCTAATAAACCCCTTCTTAAGTAAATCCTTCAGCTGCGCTTTTAGTTCTTTCAATTCTGCAGGAGCCATTCTGTAGGGAGGAATAGATATGGGCTCAGTGTCCGGCAATACATCGATAGTGAATTCAATCTCCCGTTCTGGTGGAAGACCTGGAAGCTCATCCGGAAATACGTCTGGAAACTCGTTCACTACGGGAACGGATTGAAGAGTCGGCGGCTTTGTGTCATACCCTATTTTAACCTAGGTCAAAATAGTTTACAACATCCGGGTAATTCCGGGGTTATTTAAACTACAGGAGTCGCCACCTAATTATTTATGGTGAATTAGGGCACCTAAAGTTAATTAAAGTAATTATCTAAAGTTGATTTGTTTTAAAGTCTACGAAACCAAAAAGATCTAGGTAAGGGTTCAACTAACCTAGAGGGAAGGTATTAGGCATCCTCTAAGTTCCATTAATAATGGTTAATCCGACCGGACTTATAGTTAATTAGGCTAAGTGTAAATATAGTATTGTAAAAAGAACGTAGCTTTGTAAGTATGATTAAAGTTGTAAATAGATATGTAAGAATGCTCTTTAAAATAGGACTTGTAGAAAATAATAATTTGTATAAAAGAGTACTTCCAATGCTATTAAAAATATGACTCATAAATGTCATTAGGGCTTTAGATGAAAGTATAACAGTGCTATTTAAAATAATACTTGTAGAGGAGATTCAACAAACGCAAACTTTAGATAAAAATTGTATTGTATGATTATTGCGATGTAGAAAAAATCTAGACTTATTTTCAATACTTGCGTATTAGTGACATTTCTAAACTTCTAAGATAGTAAGAGTGGATCGTGATTCTTTTAGCCCAAAATATGTAGGCATACTATTTGAAAATCAATTACTCAAATAAATGTTATAGATATTATAAATAGTTTAGAATATAAATAGAAATGACTGTAATTAGTGGAATTAACTACTCATAGCTAAACTAAAACCCTTAATGTCACTGAGGTTTACCTAAATTAGCAAACAAAATGTTAGTCATACAATACATGTTAATACACACAAAAATAAAAGTAGAGGGGGGGGGTAGATATAAGAGAAAATTACACGATAAGTCACTATACAAGAATTAAGAACATAAATAGCACAACTTTTCATATTCTACAAAAAGAACACTATTTATTACATTTATAACATCTGAAAATAAATATGTGATGAATGGAAATGTCCCCTAAATCAGGGAGTGATATCTTGTTTTCCTTATTTTCATTTCTCCATCATTTAATAAATAAACCATCATTTATCTCATGATTTAAGGATAAACATCTACCAACTTATCTATGTTGTTCAACCTATAAATCCTCCATCTCCTATTACTCATCCCTCAATTCTTTCATTTTATTTATAAAAAGCACAGCATAAAGATAATTATTAAATGAGGTATTATTGTATACAATATTATTTAGTTCACACAAAAAATCATATGAGGTATATAGAATTAATTATACAAGGGATATAAAATTATTATATAAGGTATAACAAAATTTTATGAATATTATTCTATGTATAAAATTTTATTATACTACTCATTTCCTACTATGATGAATCAAGAGCTACTATTTAATCCTCCATGGGTAAACAATGAAACCTGACTAGACTAGGAAGGAAGTGAAAAGAAAATTATTGTACTTACGTTCCACATCCCAGAACTGTAATTTTTTTATCCATGTATGATTAATCAAACAAGACCAGAATAAGGAGGAAGTAGAAAATTAAAAGAAGAATGCAATAAGTATAGGAGTAAAAAATCGCAAAGAAGCTATTATAAGATATATACTATGAACGAAAAAATGGGTAGATAATGGTGTGGGTTTATTATTAAGAAAAAATCAGTCCAGATATTATTCATAATTCTACTAGTAATATTAAGAGTATAATTATAATAATGTGTATTATTAATTATACTAGCAATATTAATAATTATACCAGTAATATTATTAATTATACCAATAATACTATGAGTATAACTATAATAAGGAATATACTAATAATTATACTAGTAATATTATGCGTATAATTAGAATAATGTATATTATAATTACCAATAATATTATAATCATAATAACATGTTTGTAATTATACCAATAATATTTATGATTATAATAATGTATATCACTAATTATCCCAATAATATTATGAGTATAATAATAATGATTGGAAAAAAGATGAATACATATTAAAGAGATAGAAGGTTGAAAGAAGAGAAAGAAGGGTAAATTACAGTTGTAAATAAAAAATAATCATTTCTGTTACAAAATTCTTTAGAAGGGAGAGAGATAATTCCATTATGCATAAAATCAGGGACATAGTTGTTGAGATCTTTAAGCACTTTAACTTCTTGCTGAGTTGGGTAATGAGGATATCGGAGTTATTGTAATTTGTTTACAATAGAACTCTCAATTAATGTGTCATAAAATGTTAATTACATTATCTACGCTAACAATATGTAAATATTATCATATTTTTGTCTGCTTACGGTTTTTTCCCTAGATATAATGTAAATGGGCTTGGCCCATTTGGGACTGTTGTGATCCGTTTGCAGCTGGGCTTCAGCCCAGTATCAATTTATACGTGTTGCTGTTGTTGCCTATTGGGCTTAGCCCAGATTTTTGTTTTCTATTTTGGCTGCGGGGAGGACTGACTCGAGAGAAAGATTTCGTTGGGCTTTGGCCCAACACCGAATGCGGAAGATGACGAATCCCTCAGACTCGTGTGCGAGATGGTCATGCACAAAACGAAAGAAAAGGATTAGTATGTGATCAAAGAATAAAACTAAACATACAAAAGGTAAACTCAAAAGAAGGACAGATTAATAATTCATATACGTACTATGTATATACTAGATATATACACGAAAAGTATAGATATTCCATTTAACACATAGTCTAATACATAATTTTAACAGTGAAAATCTCCTACCAATATAATTTAACACATGGAAAAGGACTAAACATACTGCCAGTGAATTAACATCCAGCTTTTAGTGATTAGAGGAAGAAACTTCCAGTGTGATCCTTTAACACATTAGACTCCAATTAAGAATATGATCCAAGATAGGTGAATGTAGTATCTATTCTTTTATAGAACAAAACCAACAGGCAGCTAATTTCCCCTTAAAGTGTAGCATTTGTTTTATCAAAGTAGCAATATTTCATAACCAAACAACAAGGAGCCACGAGTTCATAGTGGACCCGACCGGAAACCTTTCAAAAATGTACAAGTTATTATCTTTGAAATGGTAATTAAAATGCGACAAGAATCTTCAGATTAAGCAGATTACAACAGTAGCAACAAGACAAAAGCTATGCAAGTGACAATCTTATCCCAACCGAATGTCAACAATAGAGGAGTTGCCCAGACCAGGTCGAAATTTTCCTTTAACATTCATACTCAAGCTTTCTAAAGAAATATTTAAGCATACGCGATCTTCAAACTGTCAAACCAGCATGCATACGAATCTCCTATGATTGATAAGCTAACAATGCATTAATCATACCTCAAAAAAAAAAAAAACAGTTGAGTGAGGCTAACCTAGCTTAAACTAAAACATGAATTTAAAGTCAAACACGCACAATCCTAAGTCATGGCTCCTAATATACTTGTTATCAATATTGATTTGAATAAACAAGCTGTAAGTGATATTCGTATATGTCTGAACCATTTAGCCTTAACATATAGGCAGGATTTAATTCCGGAGTAAAAGAAAGGGCCGGCTGTATTCTCTTGTTACATACTCAAAAATCAAACGATAGCATTCTTTATCATTCATAAAACGCAAACTAAAACCAGGGAGGGGGTAAATAACATCAGGAATTTAAAGCAAGGTTTATGCAACTTGAGATCATGATTTTCATCAATACTTAAACACCAAAATAATGTATTCATGCGCTAATCGCATAAGAAACTGCTCGAACACTTCGGATGTGGTCTCCTTCTAAATCATGCTTGGGGCATATCATATACATAGTTCTAAACGAGATGAATTTCCAAAGAAATTTGAACGTATGAGATTTGATTAATTTAACGCATCATTTTCTAACTCACTAAGTACATATTCTATAGCGAGAAAGAAAATCGGTTTGATCTAACACATTGTTTCTAAGCGACAGCGAATATTATCAGCCCGAGAGATGGAATAGACTATTTATATGTGAGCATTTTATAAGCATAATTCTTACAACATAGATATTCCTATACCGGACAGATAATCTTATAAACAGACTTAACAGAAACAAAACTGAATTAAGTACACCCTCAAAATTCCAACGCACAATATGCAAACACATCAAGATCTAAATACATGATTTTCCCATTACATAATGCGATGTCGACTGAAAAGAAGAAAGAATGAGGTCGAGTATTACCTCTTGTGGGTGTGAACTAGTGTGGGAGTCTCGGATCTATGCTCGGGAAAACGAAGCCCC
>NW_026715311.1:0-31231 GCF_029784015.1 Lycium ferocissimum | reverse complement strand
AGCCTTCAAAATTCATCCTTATGTTTAACTTATGCTAGCAACTTCATACCCATTTTAGCACATTTTCATATAATGCTTCCTCATCACCATTATTACCTTCCATAGCAAGATTATATCCATATCATACTAAGAATCATAACTCAAGTTAGCTTACTACTCGAAAACATCATAAAAACTACATTTAGAACTAATCTTCTACTTTCTCCTTCTACCCAAGTTGTTCAACAACTAAACATTCTTGATAACATGTAATAAGTATGAAAATTAACCTTTTTATCTCATAAGAATGAGCTTTGGAGCAAGCTATCAACTTATATGAAAACCCTACCTTCAATATCCAAAGAATTCTTGGAGTCTACTAACCCTAGCAAGACTTCTAACACATGGGTATCTTGATTCTTGCCTCTTGATATTTAATCTCCCTTGGATTTTGGCTTAGATTAGTTTATGGAGTTGAAGAGAGGGTTTTTAGAGAGCTTTTGGATCTGATTTGGTAAAATAAAATGTCCAAATGAAGTGGAATGAAATATATAAAACGGAACTTAAAATCCCATTGGGCAATTCTGCGCCCATTTTGACGGGCCGTCAAAATGGTCCGTAGAACAGCCCAATCCAATATGGTTCACTGTAACCATTTTACGCCGGGTCAGGTTTGATGGGCCGCAGAAATTTCTGCGGGGCGGCAAAATTCCTGCGGGCCGTCAAAATTTTCTGCTCAGACAGTCTGTCTTGAAACACCCATAACTTTTTACTCTGATGTTACATTGATGAATGGTTTATTGCGTTAGAAACTAGACTCGATGAACTTCAATTTAAATAAAAGAAACACACCAAAACTCCTCATATTCTAGGAGATATGCCTCCCCCAATTTGGACCAAAATCCTGTCCGAAAATTTTGCCAAGTTTTCCCAAAGTTCCGACAAACTCCATTCCTTAATTTATTTGTTCTTAAATCCTTCCATAGCTTATTTCATGGGCTTAAACCCCCATAACCATAATATGGGATAATATATAATCTCATATATCCTAAGGTAGCTCCAGTTTCCATGGTTAGGACAACTAACACCTAACGAATCTCAACGGACGAAACCACGAGGTGTAACACCTTTCCTGTCTCAACGAGGATAGAGACCGAGAGTGGCTTGAACATTTCGTTTGGGTTAGGACGGCGGATATTATCCCGTCGAAGTATATACCTTTCCCAGAAAAGTGGAATGACAAGCGTCAGTCCCTCAAATATGTTTCCTTTACACGTATCCGAGCCCTTTTTCTCATTCTCTTTTTTAACTTGTTCGAAATTTGCAGCCGAGGCATGGATCCCTTCTACCATCTGAAATTTTCCCGAGTGGGTTGAGGCAATCATCAGCCAGCACTTACACAAAGAACGGACATGGGCAGATTTATCCCGGGACTAGTGGGTTGCACAGAACCATGGTAACCTTTTCTTCAACTTGATGCTTTAACACTTCTATTTGTTTCGCCTTTTCTTTCTTTAACTCTTTGATGCCTAGGTTTGGGCAAGGGTTCTGTGGAACCACGGCCTACACCAACGGATGACCCTGCGAAATCGGGTTCGGACTTTGATACGGCGAGATCATCCCGGCTTATTGCCGCAGTCGAAAAGAGGCAAAGAAAACCCTCGACTAAGGGTCAGAAGAAGAAAAAAGGTTGAGAAGTGATGTTCGGACCCTGAGGGATGAAATCGAGCCCGACATTTTGCTTAAAAGAGTTGCGGTGGGTCCCTCCGTCACTACCGTTGCTGAGGAAGAAACTACCATCCCAACCTCGACTATAGGTGGGGAGGATGAGGTTCCTTTTTCTCCGGTAACCGACTATCTCCAAGCTCCAATTCCACTAAGGTCTATTGAATTTATTGACATTTCAGGTGATGCTTCACCCGAGGCGGCGCCTTTGGTGAAGAAACTTAGAAGGCCTGGTCCAATCTTGGACCAAGGCCGCCTAAAGGGTTGAAACGGACCCAGAGGTTGAAATTACTGCGGCAACCGACCTGTCATCTAGAGTCGACCAAGCTACTGAGACCGAGGTGCCTTCAACTGCTGACACTGCTGAAGCTATGCCGGCTTCTCCTCCTGCTTCTTCTTCGAGACCGGATAACCTTGATGATATGCTCGTCGGTACCCCTCCTGCTACGGCCGAAGCCTCGGGGTTTGGACACCTCCATATTTCTCGTGCCACGAGGGTTGCCAACCATTCCACTAAAATAGGTGCAAGGTCAAAACTTGTTGATATTTTCCCAGCCCCCAGTGTAGAACCGAGATGGACTAGGTAGGCTATGGTCACCGTCCCCGAGGACTGCAGCTTTTTATCACGTCCCGTGGGGATTGTAAGTTATTTAAGACCTCTTGTTTCAGATTCAGACAAGGAGAAGATGGAGGGACTCCCATGGCAATGTCTCATAAATGAGGGGATGCATGCGGGCAACCGGGTAAGTGTTCTTATGCATTTCTACAGCATCGATGTGCGATTCCCCGTTTTTGCTAATTGATTTTATAACTTTGTTTATTTTATATTTGCAGAGCGTTGTGCTCATGAATGAGGGCTTCATCCGAGCCCAACACGAAGCAGAGGACTTGAAGGGCCAGCTGGATGCTTAGAGCTGGGAAATCGAGAAGTTTAAGCTTCTCTTGCAGGAAAAAGAGGACCAACTGGACCGGTTAATCGCTCCCCCGAACCTTCAATACGAGCTGGAGGCAGCTAAAGCTGATAACCTTCGCCTAAAGGCCGAACTCGATGATGCAGTTGAAAAGAACCAGCTCTTGAATCAGGATAATACAAACCTTAGCCGAGAGAATGCTAACTTTGCTACCAAAATCGATGAGTTTGATGCTACTATCGCCCAACTTCGAGGTGAGCTTAACTTGGTCAAGGATGATGCCGAGAAAGCGATAGAAAAGTCCAAGAAACTTGAAGTCGAGAGAGCCATCAAGAAGGAGAAGTTGAGGATTTTTTAAGAAAAGGTCGAGACTCGTGCCCGGATCAGTGATGAGCTTAAGATCGAGCTCGAGGAAGCTATTAAGGCCAATGATCGTCTCCAAACCGAGCTTGCATCTGTCAATGCAGTTCGAATCACTCTACTTGACATGAAATCCGAGTTGGAGGAGAAGCTGAAGAAAACTGAGACCGATCTAAATGAAGCCCTTAATGATATAGTGGTTGCCGAGGCTCGTTCTACACTCTTGGCTGAGTATGAACGATGGAAATCCCGGAGGATGACCCTCGAGCATGTTGAACAGGGTATGGAAAATATCCCGGCTCGCATACTTGATGCGAGGATAATCGAGGATAAGGCTAAGAAAGCTCTTGAGGCTAGCTCCGAAGACGATTCCGAGGAGACCGTATCTGAGAACTCGGGTTCATCTCATACCGAGTATAATAGGGCCAGCAGGAGCTTTTTTTATTTTTTGTCATGTAAAAAATTCTAAGTGTAAAGCTTCGGTTTGCTATGCCATGTATGAAATGCATATTTCCCTTTTGTCATCGTTTTATTTGATCTTTGAATCGGATGTAATTTATGATACTTGCATTGATCGTTTGCTTCGTAATGAGTTGTCGGGGCTTGGCCCTAAGCTTTTTACCCGAACTGAGCCTATCTTAACTCATCGGTTACGAGCCTTACTTTGTTCAGTTTGTTTTTTGAGGCCTATCGTATTGAGTGGCCGGGGCTTGGCCTTAAGCTTTTTATCCGGACTAAGCCTATCTTAACTTATCAATTACGAGCCTTACTTTGCTCGGTTTGTTTTTTGACCGAAGACTTATTGAATGATTCGCCCACGAGGCTTATTTATGTTTTGTGAATTCAGACGTCTCTGAATCACCTCGGGCATTTTCAGTCGATGACTTTAATTATTTGACCTTCTTTCGACTGTTTGTTTGTAGTGGACTAGGTCCGGGGCATTTTGTACTGTTTATTTGCCCTTTTGTCAATCTTGTGACAAAGAATCCCCATTCGAGGCTGTTAGTAGAGTTGTGTTCGATTTACTGTGACATTGTTGCCTTGTCAATTTTTTAACGATAGTCCCGGTATGGGGTTATTAAATAAGAAAACATATCCAAGACATACTTTTCAACAATACTATTTCATATCGTAAGTGTTTGCACACGATTTAAAGATTTTATCCGATCCCTTCTGTTCTTGCCGTAGCAAATACTATTTGGGCACGATTCGTTTGATCGTTTGGCCGTTAAATTGAAACCTAGTATGGAAGGCTCGGGTATATAGAAAAAATAAAAATTGTTAGGGTCTTGACTTCACTTCAGTGAATTCTTCTTCGATCTTGGTGGGGGTATAGTAGTCCCCTAGTGTTTGTTCGAGAAGTATGAACGGGGAAACACTATTCAGTCCCCGGTGTTTATCTGGTCTCGGACTTTTGGGCTGTTAGCCTCATCTTCATCGGGTAACATGCTGTACTTGTTGCCTCATTAAAAACCTTGATGGAAAACCCACTTCGGGATAAAATCGGGCTAAGGAAAAGAGTGCAACACGTGTTTTCAGACCTAGCTCTAATACGCCGGGATTTATCTCGACATGACTTCTCAGCAATAATATTTCTTCAAATGAGCCACGTTCCAGCTGTTGTGTAGCCGGTGGCCGTCTATGGTTTCCAACTGATACGACCCCTTGCCTGTTATTCCGGTTATCTTATGCGGCCCTTCCCAATTCGGGCTCAATTTTCTATCATCAGGGTTCTTAGTGTGCAGGGTAATTTTTCGGAGTACTAAGTCCCCAACTTGGAAATGTCGAAGGTGTGTCCTTCGGTTGTAGTACCTTTCCATTCGCTGCTTTTGAGTTGCTAAATGGACCATCGCATTTTCGCGTAGTTCATCCGTTAAGTCAAGTTTTATGGTCATAGCCTCTTCATTTGACCCGTTGGTGGCATACCAAAACCGTAGACTCGGTTCGCCAACTTCTACTGGGATTAGAGCCTCAGTCCCGTAGACTAATGAAAATGGTGTTTCTCCCGTGCTTGACTTTAACGTTGTTCTGTAAGACCATAATACCTCCGGTAGCACTTCCTTCCATTTGTGCTTTGACGTCTCTAACTGTTTCCTTAAATTTTGAATTATGGTTTTGTTCGTGGATTCCGCCTATCCATTTGCACTCGGGTGATACGGAGTTGACATAATCTTTTTGATCTTCAACCCTTCGAGGAAGTTATTTACTTTATTGCCCCGATGAATCGGGACCGTTATCACAAGTTATCTCGGTCGGGATGCCGAACCGACAAATGATATGGTCCCATACAAGTTAATAACCTCCTTCTCTCTAACTTTCTCAAAAGCCTGCGCTTCAACCCATTTTGAAAAGTAATCAGTTATAAATAAGATGAAGCGAGCTTTACCTGGGGCCCATGGCAGAGGACCAACGATATCCATTCCCCACTTCATAAATGGTCAAGGGGACAAGACTGGGTGCAGTAACTCCCCCGGCTGATGTATCATTGGCGTATGCTTTTGGCACCCATCACATTTACGGACAAAGATTTTCGCGTCCTCCTCCATCCGATTCCAATAGTACCCAGCCCTGGTGATCTTCCGAACTAAGGCTTCGGCACCGAAGTGGTTACCGTAGGTTCCTTCGTGGACTTCTCTCATCACATAGTCCGTTTCTCCAGGTCCCAAGCATTCAGCCAAGGGAATCATGGGGGGGTAAAGTCTGCTACAAAATCGGCTAAGATTTGAGATTTAATAGTTGTTCTAGGCTTATACTCGATATCATATCCACTAATCTCTACGGCCCATTTGGTCAATCTACCTGATAACTCCTGTTTATGCATGACATTTTTTAGCAGGTAAGTAGTTACTACACATATGGGATGACATTAAAAGTAAGGTTTTAGCTTTCTCGAAGCACTTACCAATGCCAAAGCTAACTTTTCGAGGTGCGGATAATGGGTCTCCGCATCTCCTAAGGTCCTACTCACATAATAGATTGGAAATTACGTACCTGCTTCCTCTCGGACCAGAACGCCGCTTACCGCCACCTCGAGACACTATTAAGTATAGAAATAGCCATTCTTCTCCGCCTTCGACGTGTGTAGCAAGGGGCGGGGTCGGTCGTACCGTTTCAAATCTTGCAAGTCCTTTTGGCATTCCGGCGTCCAAACGAAGTCATTCTTCTTTGTTAGTAAGGAGAAGCAACGGTGGCTCTTATCTGATGACCTCAAGATGAACCGGCTCAAAGCTACTATCCTCCCGGTTAGTATTTGTACTGCCTTGACATTGTTTACTACTTCGATGTCCTCAATGGCTTTGATCTTGTCTGGGTTAATTTCAATCCCTCGATTTGATACCATGAAACTCAAAAATTTGCCCGATCAGACACCGAAGGCACACTTCTCCGGGTTCAGCTTCATGTTGTATTTGGGAAGTATATCAAAGGTATCCTGCAAATATTTTAAATGGTCCTCTATTTTTAGGGACTTGACTAGCATGTCATCAATATAAACTTCCATTGTTTTCCCTATCTCTTATTCGAGCATTCTGTTAACTAGGCATTGGTAAGTTGCTCCGGCATTTTTTAAACCAAATGGCATGACATTGTAACAATAAGTCCCATACCGGGTAATAAAAGAAGTTTTCTCTTGGTCCTCCGGGTTCATCCGGATCTGGTTGTACCCGGAATAGGCATCGAGGAAACTCAACATCTCATGTCCGGCCGTCGCATCGATCATTCGATCGGTGTGAGGCATGGGCAATGAATCCTTCGGGCATGCTTTGTTTAGATCTTTATAATCAACACACATTCTAAATTTGTTACCTTTCTTCGGCACCACGATTACATTAGCTTTCTATTCATGGTATTTTACCTCCCCAATAGAATCATTTTCAAAAGCTTTGTTACCTCATTTACGAAGGCATGTTTTGACTCGGCCATTGGTTTCTTATTATTATTGAATTTCCTATCGATTAATAGCTTATAAGTTGTTACTTATTATTACACACGTCATGTCTATATGGGACCACGCAAAATAATCGGCATTAGCTTGAAGAAATTTAATTAACTTGCTCCTGAGCTCCGAGGTTAACCCCGTGCCCAAGTATACCTTTCTATCCGATAGATGCACGACCAAAATGATTTGTGTCATATCAAAATTCATTTCTGTAACTTTCATGTCATCCCTTACTTTCTTCCATCGTATGTAAAGCCCACACATAGGAATTTCATCCTCCTATGGCTTGGCTCTATCGCACGATCTATGACAGAAAGAAGGTCAACAATCCCTAGATGCCGTAGCCTCCTTGGCTTTATAAGTGTGGCGCGCTTCACACCATAATCATTACTTCTTATTATTATTACTTATTATTATTATCAACCCCTAGACACATTAGCATTTACCACTTTGTCACACCTTGATTCTTACTATGTGATGGGCACCCGATTATTATTATTCGGAGCGCGATTATTATTATTATTATTACATACATAAACTTTCGGACTCTTAATCGTACAAAATGACAAGTACAACAAATATTTTATGGAAATATCTCTTTAATGTACAAATTGAGAACTTGTAATCATATTAATTTATGGCATAATACGGGGGGACATGGCGCATTTTTAGGGCCGCAACTAAAACGGCATCCAAACCCACGACTTTTCTTCCAAAGTCTCTAACAATAACCGAACGTTTAGCTTACACACTTTGACTAGGCATTTACTTCTTTTGAGCTTCTAAAGAAGCCACTAAATATCTTACATCTTTCTTGTCTTACAACTATAGTAATTATACTTTGCATTACAATTTCGTTCAAACGCACTTATTAATACGGGGGGTCGTACGGATATATCATTATGTAAAGCATAAATGCGATAAACGATAATCATAATCTCGAGCGGAGGATACGAACATATATTTTTTATCGAAATGCCTTATTCGTAAAACAAGGGCAAATGCATATTAAAATATGCCATATATACATATGTATTCCCATTATGGGACTTCGCCCAATTATGAAAAGTGGTCGCCCTTATTTTAGCGCCACAACATATCGCTACACTATCGAATGTGCACATATCATAGCATATAGGATGGCCATATCATATCATATCATATCAAAGTGTACACGGTACAATATTCTACTCTCTCCCGTATACGTATGTACACACGCCCTCGCGCCGAGGCACGGCGAACAATGCGGTGGAAGACGCTTGATAACATATCCTGGCCGGGCTCGGTGAAGGAAGCATTGAGGCATCCACGAGTGGAGTAGTGAGAAACTAAATGCAACAAAAAATTGTACAACATATACGAGAGATCGGACGGAATAATCAAACGACATACCATGAAAAAGGGTCCGGACAGGGCATAGCACATACCTTTTGAAGGCCGCGGAGGGTTCTTATCAAAATAGGACTTTAGGGGTCATCTGTGTATATCAGAAGATAAAACATATACAGAAACTCGATAGCATAACTCAAATGGTAGACCTTATAGCGAACATTTGACAATGATCAAAATATAAGTCTTTCGGATATCAGAAAGGTTCGTGTCGAAAAAAAAGTCCTTCAAAACCCTATTTCAAATTCCAAAATAGCTCATAAGACTCAATACACAATAATTATGGCGGTTATTCTTTAGAAATTAGAAAGGTCGTTAAAAGTTTTCCTTGTTCCATACAAGGTAGTTTAAATAAGATATTAGGAAAAATTCGGACAAAGTGAGCCCACCTCGACCAAATGAGGTGGCGTATGTAAGTTACGTATGTTAGACTTCATAACGTCATCTGGGGGATTTTAAGGTAATCGGATTTCATTTGCACAAGTTCGAGGGGTTAGACAACTTTTATAACTATTCACAAATATTCAATTCAATTCTCTACCGAATGAAAAAGGGGCGTTTTTGGACGTGGATTCCTAGGAGTAGAGTTGTCCCCGAGGTCCAAATTCAAACTAGTACTCTAAGACATGCATCCGAAGAGAAAAAGGGAATGGGAGAGCTTTACATACCTTGTTTGCCTTTTACGCTTGCCGAACTTCAAATCCCGTTTCGTCCAAAACCTACAAATGGTCACATTTACCAATTTGCTATTCATAAGGCTTAAAGTTTCAATCTTAATCAATACTTGTCTATAAAAATTTGGGCAAGCATCTCCCCTATATATATACAACATCCCCGAGATTCAAACTCGGCAAAAACAACAACAACCATACCAACAACAATATAAACAACATCAATAATCGACTAGAAAATTCTAGCGCAAATAGTACTATTTTCCAAATAATGCAACAACTCCAAACCCAACTTTACACTTACAAACCAATATCAATATGTTCATATTCACATGCTAATCTAAGATCATTCAACATAAACCAAGAGCATTCCAAGCTATATATCCAATATTCAACAATTCCATCAATTTCCATATTCAACCCAACATTCTAAGTAAAATTAGTCATACATCCATTCCAACGCATTTTCTTTTTACTAATTCATCTCCAACAACAACAATCTACACTTTATCAACTTCATTATCTTAATATCATAGAATCGCATTAATATGACATAATTCTCTACGTTTTCATTTTCATGCCAACTTACCCCATATATGCTTCATTTACATTGTAATGATCACAACAACACAACTAACATGTTACACAAAATGAATCCATCACCATTCCATCCACATATAGGCCACGGCCAACATAAATTTTCAACTTCACCCCATTTTCATTCAACTTTCATTTCCAATACAATTTCCATAATAGCCACAACTAGAATACAACATAAAATCCAACCCATTTTTCTAAACATTGGCACATTACAAAAGTACATATACACACACACAAATACCATGCAAACTTCCACTAGTTCCATGAATTCTATTCATTTTTACGTACTACAACCTCAACAAAGCCTTTATAACCTATAAAAAGGATTGAATCATACCTTTTCTCTCAACTTCTCCACTTGGCTCAGTGTGGAAACGAGAAAATAACTTATCTTCCTAAACAATTATACCACGTTGGAGAGGACCCTTGAATTAGTAGGAATACAACAAGAAAATAATTTTTGGGGACAAAATTTGAAGAGGCAAAAATTGGAGACCATGGTAAATGAATCCATGGTTGTTGTTCTCCTTCTTTCCTTCTTTCTTCTTTCTCAATTTTTCTTGAATCATCTTAAGGCAAAAATAAAGCATGTGATGTATTTGTAATTCTCCCATGTGGGGCCCACCTTGGCCGGCCACCTCCTTAATTTTCTAATTCCTTTTTCCTTTCTTTTTTGTTGTGTTCAAAGACACAAAATTTTCAAGAACTAATAATTTGGAAAATTCCAATTTTACCCTTAGCCTTTTCCAATATTTTCACATCTAAATTTTTCATAACCAACTTGTGAACCAAACAATATCAATACATTACATTGTCCTTAACTTGTCTCAATTATCCCAAGGTATCCAAAGGTGTAAGATACAGGTTATAACAATTTGCTCCAGCTCCTCCACGGTAGATTTGGTTGCATCCGAGTCATCTAGTAATACAAACGATCTAGGCACGCCGAAATTGTCCTCTTCACCAGCCGAGTCCGTTTCCTTCTGCTCCGCTTTTGAACCCATATTCTTTAATTGCTATTTGGTGTCCTTGCCTTTGATTGATTCATCATTTCTTTGATCCGGTTTCTTTGGAAAGAGGGGTGGTTCCTCGACCGCGAACATTTCTCTTGTTCCGGGCTATTCGCATCGAATAGTTTTCATCCCTTTCGGGGCTGGGAACTTCAGCAACTGATGTAGTGTCGATGGTACTGCTCTCATGCTATGATCCATGGTCTGCCGAGCAAAGCATTATACTTCATATCTCTCTCGATGACGTAGAACAGCATCACCGTAGCATGGTTCCGTCAATGTTGACCGATAAAGAAATTTCACCTCGTAGTCTCATTTGCCATATTGAACCCGGCCGAGTACCGGGCTACGGATAATGCGTCCAAAGAACTTCAATTGCTCCACCACTCTCCATCGGATAATGTTGGTGAACTACTCCGGGTCAATCAAAATACGTTTAACCCGTGATTTAAAAATAAGGATAGAAATTACCAATGCATCATTGTGCGGTTGAATGATGCCTTCTGCATCCTCGTTACTGAAGGAGACAGAGCCTTCGGGTACGTAGTCCCGGGTCCGCTTTTCTCGTACAATTGAGATCTTTGTTATTTTCATCACCGGTCCTAGTGGAGCATCCGTTCCCCTATTATCATATTGATCACATGTTGAGGTTCCACCGGATCGGCTCGTTTGTGACTCTCCCTTTCTTTGTAATGGCTTTTGGCTCGTTCACTCAGAAATTCTCAAAGGTGGCCATTTTTCAATAAACGAGCCACCTCCTCCCTTAATTGACGACAATCTTTAGTTCTGTGCCCATGGGTCTCATGATACTCATACATCACATTCAGGTCCCGTTGACCCGGGTCAGATCTTAATGGCCTTGGCCACCTAGCCTCTATGATACGGCCGACAGCCGAGACAAGGTCCGAGGTATTGATGTTGAAGTTGTATTCTGATATCCTCGGTATGTCTTTATTGCTAGCCGAACTGTCGGCGTCACTTCTAAATGACAGGCCTCGACTGTTTGACCGGCGCTCAGCTCGTTTATTGCCCTTACTAGAGAAGTGATTGGGGTCGCTCCTCGATTTATCCGACCTGAAGCTAGGCTTTTCTAATTGAGAATACTGTCGGTACCTTTCCCTCGATAGTCTTGTCTTCGGTTCATAATTTTTTCTCGATCTCTCAGAGTTTTTGCTCATATTTATAGGTCCCGGGGGAAGTTCGAGCTGATCATCCTCTACCCGAATCTTAGATTCGTACTTGTTATGGACATCTGCCCAGGTTACAGCCTCGTACTCCAACAAGTTCTCCTTCAATTTAAATGAGGCAGTCGAGCTTCGGGGATTGAGTCCCTTGGTGAAAGCTTGCGCTGCCCATTCCTCCGGAACCGGGGGCAGTTCCATTCGTTTCCTTTGGGAGCGGTTTACAAATTCACGTAGTAGTTCATCATCTCTTTGAGCGATTCTAAACATATCCGCCTTTCTAGCCTGCACCTTTTTGGCTCTGGCATGAGCTTTGATAAATGCATCTGCGAGCGTTTCGAAAGAAGTGATAGAATGCTCGGGCAGGTGGTCATACCAAGTCAACGCCCTTTCGAGAGTGTTTCTCCGAACTTTTTCAACAACACCGACTCAATTTCATCTTCTTCGACATCGTTGCCTTTTATGGCACAAGTGTACGAAGTCACGTGTTCCTGCGGGTCCGTTGTACCATCGTATTTTAGAATATCTGGCATTTTGAACCTCTTTGGGATTAGTTTCGGTGCCGCACTCGGAGGGAAAGGCCTTTGAATATATCTCTTTGAATCCGGCCCTTTCAAAATTGGTGGAGCCCCCGGGATCTGGTCCACCCAAGAGTTATATGTTTCCACTCTCTTCTCCGTTGAATCAACCCGTTTTGCCAAAGTCTCGAGCATCTTCAAAACCTCGGTAGACGAACCAGCTCCTGATCCGTTGCTCTCGACTATTCGTGCTTCCTTCCACCTTGGTTCGGTAACCCCTTTTGGCCTTGCCGGAGCTACCTTATCGTCTTTGCTCTGAAGCTGAGTTAGGCAATCCCCTGTTCGGCTCTGGCGGTCCTTTGTTCCTACAACATTTCCAGTATTAAATGTAAGTTAATCTCATCCGAAATATCCGGTGTTTTTCGGCCTTGAGCCCGAGACAAAGTAATTGAGTTATGAGTATTCAAAGGATCGGTGGCCGAAACGGCGGCATTCTCCTGATTGACGGTATTCTGCCGGTTGAGGCCTTCTCTCAAGTTGACAGCATTTGGGTCGACTGGATCCGCAGGTGGGTTTCGTAACCCGCTGTTGTTCTCGTTTTCAGCTACTATCTCGTTGTTGTTCACATGAACGGAGTGACAGCTGCTTGCCATTTCGTACATTTTTTGTTCAAATCCGCAAATTCTTCAATCAGCAGGTGAAAAAAGAAGTAGCAAAGATTAAACCACCACTATTATCCTATGTCCCACGGTGGGCGCCAAATTGTTTACCCCGAAATACGGATAACAATTAGATTTGTAAGTGGTGAATAGGATATGTGGATGAACTTAATCTTTTGGTAAATATAAATTCTAAATGAATATTTATACGATTGTATTTATGTATATGTGTATATATAAAGTATATAATAAGCGCATGATATGTGTTAAATGTGCTAAATAATGATAATGAGACAAATTGAAAGTGCCAAACAATATATAAGATTGGCTCGGTTTTGGATGAACACCACGAATTCGGACCAAAATGCTTGAAGAGAACTTTAATATTTCAGATGAAAAAGCCTTTCTAAACAAACCCTAAAAAGGTTAAGGCTGAACCGTACGGTCTGACACCCGTACGGTTGTTAGCACAAATAGTGGAACGGTTTTACGACGCGTGGCAGACTCACAACTGATTATCCGGACCAACAGACATGCACAATCGGGCTCAGATTATCCGGACTAACGGACACGCTTATTTTGGCTCGGATCTGCTGTGTCCGGTACAACACCCTGGTGTGGAGCAAGATCGAATGGATTTGTGCCCATTTGAGCCTGTCTTTTGCTCCGGTCTTACCGGTAACAAATTAACCCGATTTTTACCGTATACAGTTGCAATCTCTAAATACTTGTACTTCTATTCTTTGTTTCACATAAAAACACTAAATTCGGTGAGCGGAATCGTTGTCTCCTTAACAAACAAGGACCCCCTCTACGCCTCAACAGTGCCACACCATAATCTTTATTGTGACGAGGGAAGCATATAGGGCTAGCCTCCCGCTCCACCACTGATTTTTTTTCTTTTTTCTTTTTTTGCCATATTATAAGCAATCTCTGTCTAAGGAAACGAAATTGAGTCTTCAAAGTCCTGGAAAAAAAAAATTCAAGTCTTGCGGAAAAAAGAAAGTAGCTATAAGAAATAGGAATGTGTAACCGGTTTTAATGCCTTTTACAAAATGATATATAGTGTTATGAATGTGGTAATACTCTAAAAGGTGGGTATTTAAGAAATTAATTCTTTAAAGTTGATATTGAACGTAAATTTCCCATATAGTTTTAGATTAAGAGTCTCCCACACTTTTTTTGGACAACACTGAAAATTTTGAGGACTAGAGTTACCTCGTTTTGTAAGTGCGTATACTTAGGGCATAATACATAAACAGACCCTCTAATTCCGCCTTAGCAGGCAAGTATGCCTTTCAACTTTGGGTATGCACAAGTAGGCACCTCAACTTGTCTCCACTTTGTCGGCTGAACACTCCAACTTACAAAATGATCATCTAAACACCTCCAAAAATTTATGTCCCTCATCAGCATTTGTGTTTACATGTTCAACTTTATACAAATTGAGGTGTCTACTTGTGCACACCCAAAGTTTGAGGGATACTTGCCAGCTAAGACTAAGTTGCGGGCCTGTTTGTGCATTATGCCTGTACTTGGGGGATAATCCTTCTTTTTTTTTTTTTTAACGGTAAAATTTTTATTGAAAGAAAGTATCAAGAGATACAATTAGTACAAAAACACATGGAATGCAAATCAAAATTTAAAGAACATAAAGCCTACATCTACTACCTGTCCCTAGCGAACCCAAGATATCCATATACTCATTTGTCCTACCCATAAGACTGCCCCATAAGAAAAGATTTTGTAAACATTTGTTCTTAATTCTAGAAATACAATCACTTTATGCTTCAAAACAAGCTCTATTCCTCTCCGGCCATAAGATCCAAAATATGCATAAAGGAATAGTATTCCAAATCTAGTTCAAGCCTTTCTAAATCCTTTGCCCTTGCCAGCACTCAAGAACATCCCTATGCTATTAGGTATTGCCCAGAGAAAATCCCTTATGTTTCTGAATCCTTCTCTTGATTGAATTTAAGTATGTTCTTTACGATCTAATGGAAGGCTAAATGACTTTGTTCAGTTGGTCGTCCGTTATCATACTTTAGGTTCTTTACACCTCTCTTGACCATCATCTTTTTTCTTGTTTCCCTTCTCTTTTTATTTTTTATTTTTCCATTGTTTTTCGTCAATAGTGGCGCAGGATTTGAAACTTGATAAATAATAGGCTTGTTTCTCTACCATTCTCTATTTAAATACCAAACTTTTATTCGCGACAAGGTGTGAACCCCTGACGTGTGACTAACCGACACATCACTTGTGCCGCTCTTACCACAAGACCAAAATCCAAAACCTTGGGGCTAGTGTAACCTTTCAATGAAAGCGAATGATTCAGAAGAGCTTCTCGTATGGGCAAACACCAACAATTTTCCAGAAATACGTCAGAAAAGTGGATGCAAATGAGCAGGACCGCAGTGTAATAATTGGTATTCTCATGATTCTCGTACAAGTAATCTATCACATGTTCCTATTTTCTGCTTTGCTGCAGACAAAATTGAAAGAACATTGGAAGTACTTGTTAAGCTCACACTACACAACATCAGCTGAATCCTTCTAGAAATAACACTCGACCACTAGGAAAGGAGCAAATAACGGACTTCTAAAAATGTTGTCCAAGTGGATAAAAAATCAACACCAAATTTTCGATGAGCACAGCTCAGATCAGAATTTGTGAATATGTAAGTCTCCTACCAAAATCAAGTAGCAACTTGTTCTGTCTGATCAGTTTCTTGTTTCTTTGGACAAGAAGATGAAAGGTGGCCACGCTCTCCACATTCGTAACATGTTCGCCTCCTTATCTTTGCGCTAACAGTGCTTGTTGCAACGCTATCCACATTTTGATCTTCCGGCGTAGGTCTTGAATTGGTTGCCCCTCCTTTCTTTACAGCTCCTTCCTTTGCAACAGCACAACTTATTCTAACAGGTCTACCACATACAATCTTTTGATCCAACTTTAATGCCATGTTTACAGAGAGACTATCAGCAAAATCCACATGTGCATAACCCCGAAATTCTCCTGTTTCTTTATCTTCACCGAATCGAATAGAACTTATGCTGCAATCTGAAAAAAGTTTCTTCAAGTCATCCTCTGTTACATTCCATGATAAGTTACCCACATATATCCTATTATACCCCGCCACCATGTTTGGTGAGAAGTTGGACACTTTGTTAGCTCTATCTGACTTGTATGACTGGATTTTCAGGAATAGTCCACCCCTGGAAGAAGATATAAGTGTTAGTGAGAAGCGAGACACAGAAGATTAACTTTCTCAATGACGAATGCATGATTGCACTTACATATCCGAACCATCCAGTGCCATAGCTCTCTGAGCGGCTGCTTCAGTCTGGAAAATAAATTTAGAGAGAAACCCACTCAACTAGCAATTTTTGTAAGAAACCAACACGAAGAAAAGGAAAACCAACCAAGGGTCTGAAAGACAAATTATATAAGGTGGCTTAGGTCACAAAAACAAGAATCAAATGCAAAGCTAGGGTTGTTCTGTTCAGATTAGCAAGGTACTTCGTAACCGTGTGAAAGTGGATAACTTGAACTCTTGCTGCTGCTCTCAAATAAGAAAATAGAATGATTAACTAACAAAGGTGTAATGGCCTCAACGCAAAAAAGAATAACCAATTCATGATGCTTGACATTTCAAGAACATAACTTTGCAGAAAGCTACATGAAAGACAGTTACTTTTATAGTAGGCACTTCAAGACTAATTGTATATGATTCTTTTTTTGATTGGTAGAAACAATTTAAAAGACAAATGCGATCAATTTTGCAGAATGTCTATATAGTTTGGAGGAAATAAATTCCAAAAGTAGCACTCTTATTATTAATTAATACTGAGCAATATACAAAATTGTAAATTACGTTCGGCCAGCGACTACAACCCCATGTGTTTCTAGTCTCTAGATGATGGAACTCCAACACCCTCTATTCCTCTAGTTCTCGCTCTCAGTGAAATTATTCTTAAAATACTATAATGATTACTGACAAAATATTCTAAGAGAAAAGGTCAAGTCATAAGAATATTCTCTATCTACTTTAAAGTAGGTAGGCATAAGTCCAGCCATCCCAATCTCCACAGACGGGGAGCCAGTTTCCCATAAGTCTGACACGTGACCATGGAACCTACTTAGATGCTCGGTTCTGTTATCTCAAGATCATTACCAGCAAAATTAAGTTGATTCCACAGAATCAATTTCGCCAACTATAGCTCAAACCAAAAATTATGAGAGAATCATACGCTCACCACATAATTATGTAATAATATCAGAGTAATACCCCGGGGAAAAAAAAGGGAAAATTTCACTTATAAACAATTTATGGGTCAAAATTACATATTCATAGCCCATATTTTAAATTACAAACCTATAGCCCAACATTTCATGGCCCAACTTGAATATTCACTTTTATACAACAATATACAACTTTATACACCTACCGTAGACAATGTATACACCTTGTATAAAAGTGCATAATAACGTGTAAGACTAGTATACAATATTATACAACAATATATAACTTTATACATCTACTGTAGACAATGTATAAACCTTGTATAAAAGTGTATAATAATGTATAAGACTAGTAAAAAAACTGAAGAGGAAAAAATGGCTATGGCGGGTAATTAAAAAAAGATGGGCTAAAACGGGTAAATATTTTGCCATAATTGGCATACAGTGTAAAAATCCCCCCCCCCCCCCACAAAAAAAAAAAGGAAGAGTAGAGAAAAGTACCAAGTCCTCCAACCCTTTCAAGAATAAGAATCACAAGAAAAACATGAATTTGAAGCAGTAAACATGTAAGTAACAGAAATGGTATGTGAAATAGAATGAGTATAAGCTTCGGAACAAATTCCGGAAATAAGGAGGTACAAATGTGAGCCCACAAAGCATCATTATCCAAAATCTTTGCGGGCAGTGGAAGAAAAGGATTAGAAATGAAAGCTACCATTTGAATCTGCCACATGCCCACGAGTGAATTTAATGAACAGAAGTAAAAGGTAAGCTGTTTTCGCGGCTTGATCTCATGACATCCAGGTCAGACAGCGGCAACTTTTATAATTGTGACAACTTTACAAGGCTCCCCTTTTTTAAAATAAAAAAAAACATGTATTAGCTATAACTATATCACAAGAGAAATCAACTCTAGTATAGCCTTTCCTTGATCATTCCAATACCATAATTATATTCTTCATGTACTTGATAAAAACCGTCCTTATCTTTACCTACATGACAATTTAGATCTCCCCCAACAAAGAATTTTTGGTCTTCTGGAATCCGCTGAACCAAGGCATCCACATCTACCGAAAATCCAATTTTAGCTCTCTTATTAAGTCCTATTTGCCACAGCACATGCACACTAATGATATTGATTGTTTGCTTTCCACTGACAAGCCTTAATCTCATTTTTACCTCTACAACCTTATTCTTGAGTCCTAGTTCTACAATTATTCCCATCACATTCCTAATTTTATTGATCCCACAATACAATAATTTATCATCAGTGTTGGCTACATCTCTAGCCTCTGGCCCAATCCATTTAGTTTCCTGTAGGCATGTACTATTAACTCTTCTTTTATGGTATCCAAGTCCATCGATTTTCTCATCAAAAAGCCTATGTTCCCGCTACCTACCCTAATCTGACTCTTTTTTTCCAACTTGGTGCCTGGGCAAGCTATCTACCCTAATCCAACTCTTAGACTAGCTTATTTACCCTCATTCACCCATCATACAAGGAACCTTTTCCTATTTGCCACCACATCTGGGTGTTGATATGGGGGAGGCGGGACTAGCTTCTTTGTCCAAACTCGTCCATGAGGTCGAGACCTTTTCTTATTTTGCATCACATCCGGGTGTTGATGTGGCAGGACTAGCTTCTTTACCCATACCCGTCCATGATGTGAGAACCCTAGCTCATACTCCCTCACATTCGGAGGGGTGATGTGATGAGGATTCTCATAATTGAACTAAATACATTCAAATATTAGTCTATAAGAAAAATTGTATAGGGTAGTCAATGCCAATAATTAGAATAGTCAATCATGTAGTTTGCCTCAACTTCCATTAAATTTTGGCTCATGTGATTTCTTTCCATTCTTTGCCACACATGAACATGCTTGATATTTAGCAGGCTTCAAGAAATGGAGTTTCCTGTACTAGCTAATGTAAGCTATAAAAACATAAAATCCCTAGAACATGCCATAACAGTTCATTTATGCCTTAACAAATAAGCAGCCAATGCAAGGAAACAGTTACTAGTATTGGTCAGCATCACATGAACAAAGCATATACAAGCTAATTCATTGCATCGAAAAGATGCTTGACAATTATTAGACAGATACTTATCAATACTCATCTTGTACAACTTATTTGATATTTCCGTAATTCAAAGAACAGGGATAACAGAAAGAAGATTCTCCTATCTATTAAACCTGTCAGATAATTGCAGCTAAGTCATATAAGATGAGTATTAAAAAAGGTTAAATTTGCAAGATAATTGGAGAGTTAAGTGCAAAGGCAGAGGAAATTTCATGAGGACAAAAGTCAAGGGTCTTTTGGCTTCATCATGAAGATAAAAACACGAGCTTTTGCATAAGAGAGTGCATGCCAACAAAAGGTAAAACTACATCGATAAAATGGAGATTCAAGGAGAATTGTTTCATGAACAGCCCAGGATTAATTAAATAACATATAATGGACTTTAATTGCAACTAGTTTAAGGAGGAGGAATTGTGGAGACCTGATTGATGTGATCGAAATCTGGTTAAGCATGATGAAAAAGATTGGCAAGGCCCTTTACTGACAAGGAGGTGCTCAAAGTCATTAAAGACGGTGCTGGAGACAAAGCACCAAGGTCGGGATGTCTTTACAGTGGCATTTTGTCAAAAATGCTGGTGTATCTTGAAATACAATATTATGAGTACATTCGAGCATTTCCTCCCAAGAGGATGCATGGAGAAAGGCTTTAACACAACTTTTATTGCACTCAGACCTAAGAAGCTGGATGCAAAGAATGTTAGAGATTTCAGACCCATTCAGTGGGCAACATCTATAAAATTCTTTCTGAAGTGCTTATGGAGACACTCAAAAGAGTGATGGACAGTTTGATATAGGAAAATCAAAATGCTTACATCGGCATACTTCAAAACTTTGTCACAAAATTGTGAGGCAACAAATACATCCAAGACATTTAAGCAACATTCTCTGAAAATAGTGCTAAGGATACCAACAACACTATTAGAAAACACAGTTCACCTGAAGAATCTACCTTAAGAGTGATAATGGCAATTCCTCTGAACTTTCCACTGTCAGCGAAATTCATACAATCAACCTCTGTAATGGTGCCACAGCCTTCAAAGTAACTTCTAATATCATCCTCAGTGGAATAATAAGGAATTCCTCCGACATAAACCTTTTTAGACATATCACCACTTTCTTCCCTGGAACAAACAGGCATATTCCTACAGCAACATAGGTGTCAGAAACGAACAAGAAAATGAAAGAACAGATCCGAAATCATGCAACGGATAAGAGTCGAACAAGAGTCTTATGAAACATAAATCAAACAAAAAGTCATGAAAGAAGTCCATCCCCACAGCCCAAAAAACAAGAGTTTGATGCAATGTCGGAGTACTCGTCTATTTCACATAACCAACAATTTCAAACATTCCGTGGTGCTTAAATTAAAACCTAAATATGCCCTTGAATTGGCACACCAGCAAACCCGAGGTTAGACCTGACAACAAATAATTGTAATTTGAAAGTAAATACGCGTCTAGTGGGCTTCATAAGTTCAGCAACTTAACAAAAGCAAATCTTTTTTTAATCATACCAGTGGTTATTTTGATTCTCATGTGAAAACTAAGCACCAAATATAGACCAGTAAATTTACTATTTAACTTAATAAACCAGAGAAGGTCAAAAAAGTTCCACAAAACAAGTTCTCCTCCATCCATTTTAACTTGTCCATGTTTGATTTTGCACACCCTTTAAGGAGCAATAAACAAAGTGGCAATTTTACTATATCACTCCTAATTATTATAAATCATCTAAATAGTTGAAATCAATAAACACATACTTTAAAAATTGTACAGCCACTAACAATTCCTTCAAGTTTTCAACCCAATAACTAATAATAAGGATAAAACAGCTCTTGATTTTCCAAATTGGACAAGTAAAAGTAGTATAGTGGACAACTAAAAATGGACAGAGGGAGTAACAATTAGGTAAAACATTCCAAAACAGGAAACTGAAAGCTAATATGACAAAGGAATTTCCATATTTGATACCTCTCCTCAGTTTTACTAGGCTCTTGTGCTTCTTCTTCTTGTCCATTTCCTGCATCCCCAACATTCACACTGTTCGTAACTTCACCATCTTCTACCTTCTGTTTCTTCCCTTTCTTCTTGTTCTTCTTCTTCTTCTTAATAGGCTTTTTCTCTTGCTTCAACTCCCCAGTATCCTTCTTTTTCTCTAACCCCTCAGTTTCATCTCTCTTCCTTTTCTTATCTTTTCCTTTAATCTGTTCACTCATAGCCACAACCTCTTCTTTATCTTTCTGGCCATCTTGCAAAGTAAGAGCCTTTTCTCTACGTTTATCCCTTTTGGATAATCTGGGTTTTTGGGTCACTGAAGTAAGAAGAGATTTGAGGGATTCTTGAGATTTTGAATTGAGTTTGACCTCAGAAGCAGCTAATAACAATTCAGATTTAGCTTCTCTTAGTTTTTGTTTCAACTTCTTGTTTGATTGAACCATTGCCAATGCAATGCTGCGGAAGGTCAATTTGATGGCGGAACAAAACCCTGCTAAAACCTTGTCTTTTAACAAAGGCCAAACCCATCCACAAATATCGTTGCACTTCTTCGACTGAAACATTTACATGTGGTTTTTGTTTATTTAGAACCTTCGATTATTATTTATTCCACTTAAACATTTTGCAGACCGTTATTGGAGCAAAACCAACACCAGGTGCCTCATATGGATTAAGTGGCCAATTAAATTGTACGTATCATTTAAATTGTACCAACTCAATTAAATTGTTAACTCATTTTAATTGTAAATTCACTAATTTGTAAATTCGTTGAGTTTTAACCATTAAAAATTGGGGCTTTTGAGCTTGTTGGATGTGCAATGAGGTGGCTTCTTTGGTGTTGGTTTTTGCTCCGATAACGGTAAAAAGTGTTGTCTGGAATACAGAACGATCACCCTTGCCTAGTGTCGGAATAGGCAGTGACTTAAGTGCCTGGCCGAGTGAGTTGGACGACCACAATGTGTGTCACGGGTTTGGCCTTTAACAAACCGTCATCGTGTGGGACACTTTTATTTTTCCTTGTCAAAATGAAGGCGGCATATTTTCATGAATACCCTTAGCCCGGGATTATTAGGTGCAAAAAAAAGCCCTAAGCTTTTAAAAGGGAAAAGGGTCAAAAATACCCCTCTACTTTAGAAAAAGAGCTAAAAATATCCTCCGAACTTATTTTGGATCAAAAATACCCCTTTCATCCTTAAAATTTTCAAATATACCCCTGTTTTGATGGAAATCAAAATAACCAGAAATTATTTTTAAATCCGCTTGCATTAAATAATAATTCAAAGATCCCTTATTCCTCAAACTAAACCTACGTATTGGGGGAATAAGGGGATCATTGGGGGAATAAGAGGATCTTATGGGTTATTATTTAGTTGGGTCGGGTTTAAATGATGAAGCGGGTTTAAGATATGATTTCGGGGTATTTTGGGGGATAATTTCCGACAAGATAGGGGTAAGTAAACTAACGCAAGCCGGAGAGGTCATGGAACCCTTATAAGGTTAAGGAGGACTTCTAATAATTGCTAAACAAAGGTCTAAAGGTTTCGGGATCAAGTGAGACTTTAAGAAGAATTAAGTTTGTGAAAATTTGGCGAGTAATTTTGGACGAGAATTTTGGTCCAACTTGAGATAAGCATATCTCCTAGAATATGAGAAGTTATGGAATCCATAAACTATGTAAATTCAATTTTAGAGAGTCTTCTTTCCAATGCAATTGAAAAATCGCAATTTCGAAGTACGGGATGAAAGGACGAGACGTACTTTGAAGTACCGCTCGCACCTTCTGCCCGTACTTGCCCCGAAATTTCTAGAATGTTGAAAGTCAATAGAAACTTCCTATAAATTGATTTTCACGACTTGGGGTCATTTTATTTGATCAAAATAGATCCTTCTAAACCCCTTAAGCTCTCTCAACCATTTCTAATCATCTCTAATCACCCGTAAACATTCCAAATCAAATCAAGAGAAAATCAAACCTTGAAAACCTAAGTTAATTTATGGAAGATGGATGTTCTTGCTTTCACTTGGAGTTGTGGGGATTAAGTCTTGGAGCAAGTTGTATGAGCTGAAATTCTTCAAATATAAGGTATGTTCTTCATCTTATCTCTTATATTAAGTTAATTTGAAGGTTTAGCAAGTCTTAAAAAAAGTGGAAAGAGTTATGGGGAAAAGTTCAAATATGAATTGATGATATTTTGAGTTGTAAATTAACTTGAGCTATAATTGTTAGCATGTTATGAGTGTAATCTTGTTATGAGGGGTAATAATGATGTTGAGAAAGTGTTGTATACAAGTGTATAAGGGGTGTATTGAAGTTGTTGTTATGGATTGATTATGAAAAGAAGTTTTGGGATTGAAGTGAGTATAATTTGAATGTAATCTTTTGATTATGGAATTGTTGATGTTTTATTGTGGTTTGGGAGTTGGAGGAAATAGAAGATATAAGGGGAAATGCTGCCCAATTTTCATTAACTCATTTATTAATTTAGTTTGACCATATAAGCGTTTCAATGACTTACCCGTAGTGCGAATCATCTTGAATGTAGATTTGCAAGCTCGGGAGGATAGACATTGAGTGGTTAAGTAGACGACGAGGTATGTCAAGGCTATCCCTTTCTTTCTTACGGCATGATCTTTTTGATACAAATCCATTCACATGATATCCATAATGCCCTTATTGTTAGAAATGCTAGAAGCTTATGGTTCTTGAGGTTCTTATGATATTTTTGATAATTGTCTCATGATTGGTTGATCTCTATCTTATGGTTATTGATCTTATTATTGATGTTGATCTCATCTTATGATTATTGTTCCTTCAAGGCGAGACATGTCCACGATAATAGTTCCATAATGATAATCGGAGGTTACCGACCTTGCGTCACTCCGATAGAGTCATAGCTTTTCTTTGAGCACTTATGCATGCTTTATATATATGTATGTATTTTCTTACACCGAGCCGCGCTATGTCGGCGGCACGACACCTACTTTCCATGTGTACACCACTTTGCAAAGTCAAGTACGATAACACCCGAGCCATTATGGGCATTGGATGACACCGAGCCTATATGGTCAGTGCACGGGATAGATATATGTATATGTATGGAAATGTTTTTTTAAAAAGGCAAGCGTACATGACTCGCGCTTAAGAGGCATTCGATGTACGTGTATCTCTCTTTGTCTCGTACTACTTTCCATATCTTTTTATTATGTTGTTATTCATGCCTTAACATACTTAGTATATTATTCGCATGCGCGTCCTTTTGTTTAGGACGCCGCGTCATGCCCGCACGTAGATAGGGAGACGGATCGAACCACCGGCCGTTTCAGCGTTGTACGACAAGAGCACTCCACTTGTTCCGGAGTAGCAGTTCAGTTGGTATGATTCTTTTGTGCATATAAGGGCATGGCGGGGTCCTGTTTCGCCATTGTCATAGTATGTACTCCATGTAGAGGCTCGTAGACATGTGTACGATGTATTTTGACGGCCTCGTCTATATTTAGTTATATCTCGATAGCCTTGTCTCCCGCTTATATATGAAGCACGATTGATGATGTACATTTATATATATCTTTTGGTACGTGGCCCTTTTAATTCTGACAGTTATATGAAGTTAGTTTCATGGCCCACCTGAATATGACTATGAGATATCGCATTGAGGTACTAAGCAGTGTCACATGCCTTAAACCATGGCCTAGAGAAATATACACACTCGATGTACTTGCATGTGACCGAGAGAACCCATAGGCTAGCTGAATCAACATGTGATATCAAAACATACTAAAATAAGAAATAAGACTAACACATGCTGATCTACTAAAAAGTTTGCCTAAAATATATTAAAATGCGGAAATACTGTTTAAGTCTAAAACATCTGAAATCAATGCCAACAGGGCTAACACATCAAAGCTTGCTAATATCTGACTGACTAGACTATGTCTATAAAGCCTCTACGAATCAAAAAAGCTAATCGCTTAAAATTAGAAAGATCGAAAGCGGTGGATAACGCCACTGAGAAATCGGGGCTCTTAGTACGAATACGAATCAGTGATAAAAAGGTACATCGAGAATATTTGAATTGTATTGGTATGTAAAGCAACTAAAAAGAAATATAAGTATGCGAACTTTGAACTAAACGGGAAGGAAAGGATGCGAAGTACTCCCGTTCTAAATGAAGAATCACTCCGTATAATCAGATATAAGTTATGGCACTAGGGCCGAAATAATGTCCACAAAATCTGTGGCCTCGAGGACAAGCAATACGTACATAAATAGCTGTGGCCTAGGGCCCAAAATACGGATATAGGTATTCAACATTAAGCAATTTACAAGACTGATACTGGGCTATAGCTGATAGCATGATAATTGTTTCTGATTATGGAACTTAAGTCAATAAGTGATTATAGTCAATAAATGATTATACACTGACGGAGACTTATATGATATTAATACACAAGTCTATAATGACTACGTACTGAGTTCATGATATTCAAAATGATAACCATGAATGAATTATGAAACTATAACCTTGGAAGAGAGCGGCTTTACAATTATTCAAGAAACTAGGGCTAAATTGCATTCTGAGTCAATTTACTGATAAGTGTGAAGAATGAGGTGTAGGGAAAATCATAAACATTCCATAACGTAGATAGTTAGCCTCACATACCTGTATACGCTCCAAAATTTACAAGAAGGGTCTGAACTTTGAGAAGAATCCTAAAAGCCTAAGTCTTGAACCCTTTAGATGGGTTTTCTCGAAACCCTAGGTTAAGAATGATGAATTCTTGCTTAATGTTACTTAACATATGTTAGAATCCATTTGAAATAGGTTGGGATCGCTTACCTTAATGTTCTTGGTGATAGAGAATGAGAGTTGTTCGTTCTAGTGCTTGGAAACTGGTGAAAAGTGAAATTAAAACTAAACCCCTCGTATTTATAGATTCTGGTGGACACAGGCATTGTACGGGATCCATAGTGGTTCAAGAATTTGAAAAATAAGAAAAATAAAGTGGGCGTGCTTATTTTCAGACACTGGTGAAGGACTATGTCGGCATTGTGTACGGGGGAGAAGTACGCCCGTCCCGTACATCCCGAGTCGTACCTCACTTTGTGGCCCGTGACTCGGTTTTCTCCAAATGTCAGAAATATCAGAGTCTCCGTGATGTACGGCACGAGGTGCCCGTTTCCAAGTGAGTCGCATAATTGACGTCCTCGAGGCCAAAATTTAATTCTAAAACTTTTGTCTTGGTTTAAGTCCTCGAATCACGAGTCAAAGTTAGGGTATGAGGTGTTACAATATCCCCCCCGGGGATCATTCGTCCTCAAATGATGGATCATGGTAAGGCAAGACTGATGGGAACATGTGAACACTACTGTCATGAATACTAGACTAAAAAGAATCTTGAATCAATGGCTTTTACAACCGGAATAACTACTACCGAACCGAATGGAATGGAATGCGGGCCGAGTGACTACTAACTTGCGAATACGGAAGCAAAAGGAAACTATAGAATGAAATGTGAATGGGAAGATAAATCACCTTCAACATTTTCTGCTGACTCTTCAAAGAGATGGGGATATCTGGACTTCATGTCCTTTTCTGCTTCCCACGTAGCCTCCTCAACTTTCTGACTCCTCCAAAGGACTTTCACTGAAGCAACTTCTTTTGTTCTTAACTTGTGAACCTAACGATTAAGGATTTTCATTGGGACTTCTTCGTAAGTCAAACTATCATTGACTGTTATGCTATCAGTTGGGACAACCAACAAGGGGTTTCCCACATACTTTCTCAACATGGACACATGAAATACTGGGTGCACAGCAACCAAGTCTTGCAGCAACTCAATCTCATAAGCCACTTGACCAATCCTTCGCAAGATTCTGTATGGTCCAATATAGCGGGGACTAAGTTTCCCCTTCTTTCCAAATCTCATGACACCCTTCATAGGTGAGACCTTAAGAAACACCCAATCATTAACTTGAAACTCTAAATCTCCATCTCACATCCGTGTAAGACTTCTGGCAACTCTGAGCCGTTTTCAAATGCTCCTGAATTAACTTGACCTTCTCCATATCCTGATAGACCAAGTCTGGTCCTAACAACTCTGCTTCACCAACCTTAAACCACTCAAGGGGTGATCTACACCTTCGTCCATAAAGAGCTTTAAACGGTGCCATCCCAATACTAGCATGGTAACTGTTATTGTAAGCAAACTCAATAAGAGGCAAGTGATCATCCCAATTACCTTTAAAATCGAGGACATATGCTCTCAATATGTCCTCAAAAGTCTGAATGGTACGCTCTGCCTGGCCATCTGTCTGAGTATGAAAAGCTGTGCTAAGATTAATCTCGGTACCCAATCCTTTCTGAAAGGATCTCCAAAAATTTGTTGTGAACTGGGCACCACGGTCTGAAATAATGGACACTGGAGTCCCATGAAGTCTGACAATTTCACGAATATACAACTTGGCATAGTTCTTCGCTGAAGCTATTGTCTTAACTGGCAAGAAGTGCGCTAACTTCGTAAGTCTGTCCATAATCACCCAAATCGAATCGTGCCTCCTAGCTGAACGAGGTAGACCTGTTATGAAATCTATATTTATCATCTCCCACTTCCAAATGGGAATATCAATATTCTGAGCCAAGCCACCAGGCCTCTGGTGTTCGGCTTTCACTTGCTGACAATTTGGACATTTAGCCACAAAATCTGCTACATTCTTTTTCATATCGTTCCACCAATAAATCTCCTTAAGATCATGATACGTTTTCATGGAACCTGGGTGAATGGAATACCTGGAATGGTGGGCGTCTGACATAATTCGCTCTCTGAGCCCATTTACATCTGGAACACATAATCTGCCTCGGTATCTTAAGGTACCGTCATCTCCCCCTTGTTCAAAAGTCGTTGTCTTATACCCCTCTTTCAGCTGCAACAAGTAGGGATCCTTATACTGCTTCTCATTAACTTCAATGACTAAGGAGGAAAGAGCTCTATTCTGAACGATCACACCGCCATCCTCGGAGTCCAAAAGTCGAACTCCAAGACTGGCCAAACGGTGAATTCCTTGGTCATAACTCTCTTATCTATATCAACGTGAGCTAAACTTCCCATGGAATGCCGACTAAGAGCATCGGCTACAACATTTGCCTTCCCTGGATGATAAAGGATGTCTACATCATAATCCTTAAGCAATTCGAGCCATCTTCTCTGCCTAAGATTCAACTCTCTTTGCTTGAAAATATACTGCAGGCTTTTATGATCAGTGAAAATATCAACATGCACTCCATACAAATAATGACGTCACATCTTAAGTGCAAAAACCATAGCTGCCAATTCAAGATCATGAGTCAGATAATTCTTTTCATAAGCGTTGAGCTGCCTAGATGCATAAGCTACTACCTTACCATGCTGCATTAAAACACATCTGAGGCCAACTCCCGAAGCATCACAATATACTACGAACCCTTCGGTTCCTTCTGGTAGCGTCAACACCGGAGCAGAAGTCAATCTCTTCTTCAACTCTTCGAAACTCTATTCACATACATCTAACCATTGAAATTTGACTTTCTTCTGAGTCAACTTAGTCAACGGAGCTAAGATAGAGGAAAATCCCATGACAAATCGCCTGTAATAGCCTGCCAGACCAAGAAACTCCTAATATCTGATGCTGAGGTGGGTCTGGGCCAATTCTTAATAGCGTCAATTTTCTGAAAATCAATTTTAACACCTTCGCCTGAAATCACATGGCCTAAGAATGCCACTGACTTGAGAGAAAACTTACACTTAGAGAATTTATCAAAAAGTTTGCGATCCTTGAGTGTCTGCAATACTATTCTGAGATGTTCTAAATGATTTGCCTCACTACGGGAGTATACTAAAATATCATCAATAAATACAATGACGAATAAATCGAGATATGGCTTAGACTACGTTCATAAGATCCATGAAAATTGCGCGTTCGTCATCCGAAGGACATGACATGAAATTCAAAATGGCCATAACGGGTTCTGAAAGCGGTTTTCGGAATATCAACTTCCTTAACCTGTAACTGATGGTAGCCTGATCTGAGGTCAATCTTGGAGTAACACTGAGCACCTTGAAGTTGATCGAATAAGTCGTCTATTCTGGGAAGTGGATACTTGTTCTTAAGGGTGACCTTGTTCAACTGACGATAATCTATACATATATGCAAGGATCCATCCTTCTTTCGGACAAACAAGACCGGTGCCCCCAAGGTGAGACACTTGGCCTTATAAATCCTTTGTCAAGGAGATCTTTCAACTGAACTTTCAACTCTTTTAACTCTGCTGGGGCCATTCTATACGACGGAATAGATATCGGCTTAGTGTCGGGAAGTAGGTCAATCCCAAAGTCAATTTCCCTATCGGGAGGAACTCCGGGTAGATCATCTGGAAAGACTTCTGGAAACTCACTGACAACTGGTACTGACTGGAGAGTCGGAGTCTGGGCATCTGCATCCCTGACTCGAACTAAGTGGTAAATATACCCCTTGGAAATTATCTTTCTGGCTCTAAGATAGGAAATAAATCTACCCTAGGTACTGCTGAATTACCCTTCCATTCTATAAGCTCATTGGGAAAATCGAAGGTTACTTGGTTCTACAACCCATTAAGGCATGACAGGACTCTAACCAATCCATACCCATGAATACATCAAAGTCTACCATCTCTAATTCTACTAAGTCTACTATGGTACTGCGGTGGTAGATTAAAACTGGATAACCCCTATAAATACGTCTAGCTATAACTGATTCCCCGACTGATGTGGCTACTTCGAAGGATTCATGCAACTTTTCGGGTTCTGTCCCAAATTTCTTAGCAATGTAAGGGGTTATGTAAGATAGAGTGGAACCTAGTTCCATAAGAGCAAAAACATCGAAGGTGAAGACTGTTAGCATACCTGTGACAACATCGCCACGAGTCTCTGTATCCTGACGTCCTGACAGTGCATACAGACGGTTCTGACCACCGCCCGTATTTCCAGACTTTGCTGCCCCACGCCCCTGCTGGGCTTGGGAATTTCGAGGAGCTGCTGAATTAGTGGACTGAGCTATATTACCGTTACCTCCGGTATTCTGTCTTGCTGACGGACAATCCCATAGAAAGTGACCTGGCTGACCACACCCAAAACAACCATCCATGCCCGAACGGCATACTCAAGTACTTCTTACCACAAGTGTTGTAAGTCGGGTGTTGGAAACCACGGTCGGTCATGCTGGACTGTGACTGTAAACCTGTTGTTCTGAAGTTTTGGCCTTTCTGATTAAACTTGGACCTCTGAGATGGAGCACTAGCTGTAGAGGGAGCAGGTCCTGATGACCTATTCTTAAAGAACTGACGATTCCCACCTCCTTGAGATCCTTCCGGACTGAAATTACCAACAGACTTAGCCCTCTTGCTGAATTCCCTATCTTTCTGCTTCTGCAGGGCTTCTTCTTCCTTCAACCTAGTCTCATTACCTTGCACAAATGCCAGTATCTTGGAAATAGTCATCTTGTCATTCTGAGCAGCTGTATTGGCATCCCTATGCAATTCGGGTTTAAGCCCAAGTACAAACCTCCTAACCACGACCCTCATATCAGGAACCATGTGAGGAGCATGTCTGGACAATGACACGAACTTGAGATAATAGTCCAGAACAGTCATTGTTGACACCCAATTTCGTCCCTCCTTTATTCCTATTTTTTTTTAATTATTTTTTGCGGGCTTCTAAATTTATTAACGAGCTAAATACTTTATTTTCACTACTATTTTTTTTATTTTCTACTACTATTAATATTGTTACTTTCATTTCCACTATTACTAGCAGTACGTTGTTTCGTCATCATTTCATTTTTTCGGATTTGGACTAGTTAAATTAATTATATCTCCACACTTTATTAAATCTTTATTTTTCTACTTATTAATCACCAATTTTCGGCCAAGCTTCAGCCCAATAAATGGCCCAAAACCT
>NW_026715310.1:0-42782 GCF_029784015.1 Lycium ferocissimum | reverse complement strand
TATTTATATTCTGCCCCAATGTCCCTATTTCCAATCTCAAATTCATCCGATCCCTTTTTCCAATCCACTTGGTAGCACCATATCCGTATTGTCCTTATAATCCATAACTTTGATTATCCACCTACGAAACCTTAACAAAATCACGAAGCGACGAGAACCTTTCTATATATAGTACAAAATCTCATCTCGATAATACATCGAGTAATGCAACCAACGTAGCAACTCATCCAAGGCCACATTCCACTTACTCCAAACAATAATTAATTAGTACTTGTAGTCATTCCAATCTCAATTAGGTGGCACTTATTTTCCGACGATAAGTGTCCAAAGTCCTCTTGTAACATTATCTTTATCCTTACCTATATCATCTGTTTCCTTTAATAAATTTACAATACATCATTTGCTCCTTAAGCTTACAGCCTTTGTCCTTTAAGGATTCCACTATTTCTGAGGTGAAGTCGTGTACACGCAGTACTCCTTTATGCCTTATGCCCTTTTTCCTTGTTGTGTGCTCAGTACTGACTTCTAACTTACTCAAAATTATATCAAGTTCATCTTAATGATAGTCTTATCTTATCACCTGTCGTCGTACTACACCTTTAAATTCATAGCTATATATTTCCTTTTATTTTACATTAAGTACTTCGTTTATTACGCTATCTTGCACTCCCTTTAGAATTCCCTTGTCATTTCTCCCGTCTATGTCTATCTTTCATTTACGTGCACGAGGAATCTTACGCTACCTCTGTATCCTTCAGAAAACATCACTTCTATACATCTCCTTTCTCATTTTCAAAACGTATTTTGTTCATCCCTAATCATTCTTATCATATCAGTCATTTTCTAGCACTCATTCTATCTCATTGCTCATCTTTCTATAGCTTGGTCTTTCATAGTCACAACGATTTTACTCGTGTTCTCGGCTACACGTCATAACCTATTACCGTACTATTATCTTCTCGCTTTCTTCTTATTTCCTTCTTTCAATTACTCTTCTTCTTCTCTGGTGCTCGTTATCATTTTCGTTATCACATAATCTTTATTCTGAACTTTCCCTATAGAAGAACTTTATAAGTCTTCCTTATCCGTTCTACAGCTCGCCTTTATACATTAGTCACATAGATCACGTCATATCTTTTAGTCAATTCCTCACTAGGCTTTACTTATTTTCATAACAATCCTCATTATATTCACATTATATCTCATTCGTATTCAATCCCATAGTGTAACACTTTTATTCACGATTCTTACTATGGGTTGATTACACTCTGTGGTGTAAGTGTACTTAACCTTTTACCCTTCCTGGTCAATCTTATCCTTAATACCTCACAAGCTGTCTTATCAATACATTCATATTCGTCACAATTCTTTTTCCTCTATACTTTTGTCTCAATCATACTATTACTTCTTTTGATTATAGACTCGTAATAATTTATCCCTGCTTATCAATTCAGTCGGTACCTTAATATAACACTCTATCAAGATTTGCCAGCCTTTTCTAAATCATCTCTTAGTATTACAAGCCCTTTCCGAATTCTTTTTACCATATCGATATCGACCTCCTAATTACTATTACCATCAATTCAGCAATTAACTTATTTCTCGAGGTCAGCCGTACTCGCAACTTAGTCAAATCCTATCCTTACTATTGACACGACCTTTCAAGACATATTACAAACCTATATCTCATTCTCTTTTTATTTCTAGGAAAATTTTGACAGAGTTTCCTCTGTATTTCTTACTATCTCAAAACCTGCACGCAGGAAATACCAATAATGCCTCACAAGGCCAACATATATCCGATCTCACTAGGGTGTGATGGGCACCGAATACTCGGAGGCGAAAAAAATTCATAAATCGTATTACTCACGTATTCTCTTTGGATACTTAAATCAAATGAAAGTAAAATACATAGTAAAATTTGCAAAATCTTTTCGTCGTTTTTCAAACTAAACACGATGCAGCAAGCGTAAGGACACGTAACATAATGTATAATAAAACACATCGGCTAGTGGGGCCATTTTCAAAGCTGTCACTCTAGACTCACGACTCTGTCTGCAAAGTCTCTAACTTTATTCCGGATGACACATAGATATTCGACTCGGCAACACTCGGAATGAGTGGAGCTCGCCAATCCGCTGGAACGTCTCCTGTAATGGCTTCTGCTCATCGGTGTACCGCGCGGCATGAAACGCGAGCGCCCACAAAAAGGGCGTCGTGCGAGCAATGTGCGAGTATGTAAGGCATGGATGGTAACATAGAAAGAAACGTAATCATGTACAACAACATTATGGAGATGTAGAGTATATCATGTAAGAGAGAGTATCCTGTACATATGAGACATATCATGTGTCAGGGAGTGAGCTGTACATATGGATCATATCATGTAAAGCGTAACTTTGTACATGTGGATCATATCATGTAAAGTATGTTAGGTACATAGGGATCATATCTTTGTAAAAGACGTAACTTTGTGCATAGGAATCATATCATGTAAAGGCGTGACTGTGCATATGAGTGCCCCGGGGGCGGATGCCATGCATGCTTGTACGGTCATATGGTATCATAGCGCCGAACAAAGCGCTCGCCACCACATAGCGCCGAAATACGTCGGCTCGCCCATATATCCCGCGTCCCATAAATCCGCGTCGGGATGATAAGCCGTCGACCGGGTGGCAATGAAACATGTATCCCTTCCCGTTCCCCACATATACATGTATCCCGTCCCCCGACCCATATACGGTATGGCATGCGCGAGAGCCCAAAGAAAGTCATGTATCCGTCGGAGGGACGTAAGGTCGGAAACCTCCGATCGCAATATGGAACAACCATGGGCGCTTTGTCTCACCTTGAAGGAACGATAATTATAAGGCGAGACTAACGATAAAGGATAACATCACGGGAACATAAAAACGAGAATCATGACATATCATTTCATATACTTTGAAACCTTGAAATAGTCATTATTCAAAAATAGCTTAACATTTCATATCGTCATATTCATGGTAAGAACGAGATCCTTGACATATTCGTCATATACGTTTTCCCATGTCTAGCATCATCGTTGTCATCATAAAGTCATAGTCGTTGTTTTAGTCATAAAACTTTCAAAATCTTAAAACTTGGATTTTTGAAGAAAAATGAATATTTTGGAAAACCTTTATAAGCTTTTAAGAAGGAAAAATACCTTGGAACCATTACTTCTAACTTTTGGGAATGAGAGCGTTATGGAAGCATTTATAAAATCGACATACGAATCATGCCATAGAAAGAAAAGGGACGAGCCTTAACATACTGTGTCGCGCCTTACTAGCTACGCTATCCATCCAAACTTGTTAGTCTACATTCAAGAGAGTTGACATAATCATTAGACTCATCACCATATACTTATCTCAATCCTTCAAACAAATTCATTTATATCTGCCGAAATTTCGGCAACATCTCACTACGTAAATATACCATCTGAGAATCTAACTCGGCAAATTTTAATCAACAATAATCCGGGAATTCAACCCGGCCAAACCAACAACAATACTAACAATCATACTAACAACATCAACAATTAATTCAAAACAACCCAACCATTATGCAACACTACCCGAACCCTTCCCGATTTCAATGGAACAACAACAATACATTTCTTTCTTCCAAATTCATAAAATATACCAACAACAATTCCAACAATACCAACATTAACCATAATATTTCCAACTTCAAAATACTTCATAAACATTCCATATGGTGTTTGTCCCATATTTCCATCACGAACCATTTTATAACGATTTTACGACTCCTTATAAAGTATATAAACCAATATTAACACAAATAGAAAGAGATTCATACCTTTCCCTCGATAATAATGCTATATATTTACTCCTCCACCTTGAACTTAAGCCACAAAGCCTCAATACGCAGTTTTGAAGTCGCAACTATACGGCGTACGGATCGAATTTGGGAATTATACCGGTTTCGGGCTAAAAGTTGGTGGTGGAAGGTTGGGGAATTTTCTAGAATATTTGGAAGGTTTTTTTTTTTTTTGGTCTGATTTTTCTGGCTGAAAATGAGGGGTTAAGCCCCTTTAAATAGCTGCTCCGAAGTCAGTAACGATCTTGTGCTTGACCGCTTCTTGTAGCCGATCCTTGTTCATCATGAAATTATTTCGAGACCTAAAACTTTTATACACCGATCTCTTTATTTGCATACACGGATATGTCCAAAACTCCATACGTATATAACTTATTCAACATCCTAAACTTTTCCTTATTCCAAATTTACCCTTAACACTCCATACCAATGAAAAGATGAATATGCAACTTGTGCATTAAAACAAAAACAAAATCGGAAATTAAAAGTCTTATCCTGAACTTGTCGCAATCCAACTTAAATTATTCCAACGTACAAAATACGGGATATAACATCCTTCCCCCTTTAGAACATTCGTCCTCGAATGTTCAACTAACACATATCTCATAAGCACCTCGGGGAGCTCCCTTTTCATAGCTATTGCCATCTTCTACTATCTCTTAAGCTATCCAATACCGTTCCCTTGTCATACCCTTTTTCTTCATACGATGACCCAAATATTATATACATGCGTCGTGTCATTCAAAGTACATATTTAAAACTTCTCACACTACCTTAAACATTATCTTGACTTTTATCCTCTTATAGTCGGTTTTCCCGACCTTACTAACTTTCTTCGATTTTCTCATTTTCTTGTAATAAAAGCGTTCATATCAAACACACTACCGCATCACATGTTCCTATCCCCTCTTAAATTTCTCTCACCCGCTTCCCCCTTTAGATGGTATGCTTATACCATTGCCCGTTTTATACTTTGCCTCATATCCTTATTTCCAATCTCAATTAAGCAGCACTTTTATTAAATATAAGCGTCCAAAGTCCTCTTGAAATGTTATATTTACTTGAACTTATCTCGGGTATTCCCTTTGGAACATAGTATCCTTTATCACCTTTCCGTTTATACTTCTTTTCTTCACCGACCGATCCGGCCCGTTCTACGCGTCCTCTTAAGGTTTCCGGTCACTCAATGTACTCTAATTTCCTTTAGACTACTCCGAGTTTCTCATTTACTTCTTACATCCGAATTTGTAAAATTTTCGGAAAACTTCCTGCGGGGGTCGCCCTTCCTGAAATTTCCTTACCATTACCTTAACTTTGAAACTTTGAGAAAATACGATGCTTTAGAGCCGTATGATTGCGTCTCACCACCGCTTACGACCTTCGGCCGCATAATATTGAGTAGGTCGGGATCTTTAACATATTCCCAAAATGCCCTCACAACACGTCTTCCGGCTATCTTATCGATACGTTCACTATTCCTTTTCCTACATACCCTTTTCTTAGTCATGTCACTTTATCCAAACACCCCGCAACTTTTCTAAATCATCGCCTAGTAACACAAGTCCTTCCAAATTTCCTTACTACCATATTTCCACCAACGTCTTATTTACTATTTCACCACTCGTTCACGAGCTAACTTATTCCTAGAGGGCGTACCGTACTTTTCTGACTTAGTCAACTTTCATTATTCCATTAACATGACTTTTTCGAAATATCTTCCAAACTTATATCTCATTCTCGTATTATTTCCGGAAAAATTTCGGCAAAGTTTCCCCGTATTCCTTACTATCCAAAACACGCACGCGAAATACCAACATCGCCTCGCGGGGCCATCATCATATATACACACATCATATCTTTATCATATCGTATCATAGCCACACGCGGCTCTCGATATTCATAAGATCTACGAAAATAATGGGCTTACCTCATAGGCCCAACATGACCACACGTGTTACCTTTCTTGTTTACTTTCCCTTTTCAAACTTTTCAACTTTGTATTTCAATCGTATATCAATACCATACTTGACATATAACTTTCATACCTTAACTTACTGCGTGCTTGGTAACTTCCAATACCGCTAGTCGCTTCCTCTTTTCAACGCCATTTTTCTTTAGAAATCAAAGGTTAGTATCCCGGAATCTTATTTCCTATAACTTGGCTCTATCGCACGATCACAATACAGAAAGAAGGTCAACAATTCCTAAATGCCCCGCGGCCTCCTGTTTATAAATGTGGCCGGCTTCACACCCATAAACGGGACTCTACCGGACACGACTTTGCGGACAACCCTTAGACCGACACTGCTCTCGATACCACTTTGTCACACCCCGATCTCGCTAGGGTGTGATGGGCACCCGACCCCTTACTCGGGCCGAGCGAACTCCGTTGTCTCGTATTACTCACGTATTCTCTTTGGATACTTAAATCAAATGAAAGTAAAATACATAGTAAAATTTGCAAAATCTTTTCGTCGTTTTTCAAACTAAACACGATACAAGCGTAAGGACCCCGTAACATAATGTATAATAAAACACATCGGCTAGTGGGGCCGTTTTTCAAAATCAATTACTCTAGACTCACGACTCTGTCTTGCCGCAAAGTCTCTAACTTTATTCCGGATGTCGTAGCGTAGATATTCGACTCGAACACTCCGGAATGAAGTGGAGCTCGCCAATCGCTGAACGTCTCCCTCGTAATGGCTTCTATCGTCGGTGTACCGCTGCGCGGCATGAAACGCGGCGCCCAAAGCGGGCGTCGATGCGAGCAATGTACTGAGTATGTAAGGCATGGATGGTAACATAGAAAGAAACGTAATCATGTACAACAACAGTATGGAGATGTAGAGTATATCATGTAAGAGAGAGTATCCTGTACATATGAGACATATCATGTGTCAGGGAGTGAGCTGTACATATGGATCATATCATGTAAAACTGTAACCTGTACATGTGGATCATATCATGTAAAGCTGTAACCGGTACATAGGGATCATATACTGTAAAGTCGTAACCTCGTGCATAGGAATCATATCATGTAAGGCGCGGACTTTGTGCATATGAGTGCCCCCGGGGGCGGATGCCATGCATGCTTGTGCGAGTCATATGGTATCATAGCGCCCGAACAAGCGGCTCACCCACATAGCGCCGAAATACGTCGGCTCGCCCATATATCCCGCGTCCGGCATCCGCGTCCGGATGATAAGCCAGTCGACAGTGACAATGAAACATGTATCCCTTCCCATTCCCCACATATACATGTATCCCATCCCCCCAACACGTATACGGTATGGCATGCGCACGAGAGCCCAAAGAAAGTCATGTATCCGTCGGAGGGACGTAAGGTCGGAAACCTCCGATCGCAATATGGAACAACCATGGGCACTTTGTCTCACCCTGAAGGAACGATAATTATAAGGCGAGACTAACAATAAAGGATAACATCACGGGAACATAAAACGTAAATCTGTGACATATCATTTCATATACTTTGAAACCTTGAAATAGTCATTATTCAAAAATAGCTTAACATTTCATATCGTCATATTCATGGTAGAACAGATCCTTGACATATTCGTCATATACGTTTTCCCATGTCTAGCATCATCATTGTCGTCATAAAGTCATAGTCGTTGTTTTAGTCATAAAACTTTAAAAATCGTAAAACTTGGATTTTTGAAGAAAAATGAATATTTTGGAAAACCTTTATAAGCTTTTAAGAAGGAAAAATACCTTGGAACCATTACTTCTAACTTTTGGGAATGAGAGCGTTATGGAAGCATTTATAAAATCCGACATATGAATCATGCCATAGAAAGAAAAGGGACGAGCCTTAACATACCCGTGCCGCGCTTGCTAGCTACGCTATCCATCCAAACTTGTTAGTCTACATTCAAGAGAGTTGACATAATCATTAGACTCATCACCATATACTTATCTCAATCCTTCAAACAAATTCATTTATATCCCGCCGAAATTTAGCAAAGATCTCCTCTAAATATACCATCCCCGAGAATCTAACTCGGCAAATTTTAATCAACAATAATCCGGGAATTCAACCCGGCCAAACCAACAACAATACTAACAATCATGCTAACAACATCAACAATTAATTCAAAACAACCCAACCATTATAACACTTGCAACCCTTCCAATTTCAATGGAACAACAACAATACATTTCTTTCTTCCAAATTCATAAAATATACCAACAACAATTCCAACAATACCAACATTAACCATAATATTTCCAACTTCAAAATACTTCATAAACATTCCATATGGTGTTTGTCCCATATTTCCATCACAGAACCATTTTATAACGATTTTACAGCTCCTTCTCCGTATATAAACCAATATTAACACAAATAGAAAGAGATTCATACCTTTCCCTCGATAATAATGCTATATATTTACTCCTCCACCTTGAACTTAAGCCACAAAGCCTCAATACGCAGTTTTGAAGTCGCAACTATACGCTGTCTGGACCGAAATTTGGGAATTATACCTGGTTTCGGGCTAAAAGTTGGTGGTGGAAGGTTGGGGAATTTTCTAGAATATTTGGAAGGTTTTTTTTTTGGTCTGATTTTTTGGCTGAAAATGAGGGGTTAAGCCCTTTAAATAGCTGCTTCCGAAGTCCTTCCTTAAGAAGATGCGTAAAGACCGACTTATCGTAGCAAATCCTTTCGTTCATCCGCGGAAATTATTTCGAGACCTAAAACTTTTATACACCGATCTCTTTATTTGCATACCTGGATATGTCCAAAACTCCATACGATCGTATAACTTATTCAACATCCTAAACTTTTTCCTTATTCCAAATTTACCCTTAACACTCCATACCAATGAAAAGATGAATATGCAACTTGTGCATTAAAACAAAAACAAAATCGGAAATTAAAAGTCTTATCCACAACTTGTCGCAATCCAACTTAAATTATTCCAACGTACAAAATACGGGATATAACAATATATATATATATATATATATATATATATATATATATATATATATCATATCACGGCCACACGGGGTTCCCAATATCAATAACGGATGAAAATGATGAACTTACCTTGTATGTCCCACTCAAATCCACCGTTACACTTTCCTGTTTACTTTCCCTTTCAATCTTCAACTTTACCTTTCAATCGTACTTCAAATACCTTGCCCGACATACATCTTTCGTACCGTTTCTTACCTGCGTACTTTGTAACTTCTAATATCATTAGTCACTTCCCTCTGTCGATGCCATTCTTCTGCTAAAATCAAGGGTTAGTATAAGGAATCCCATTTCCTATGTCTTGGCTCTATCGCACGATCTTAGATATGAAAGAAAGGTAACATCCTAAATGTCCTGTAGCTTCTGTTTATAGATGTGGTGCACAACACACCGATAAACAAGACTCTACTAGACACGGTCTGTAGACACTCCGAGGATGAACTGCTCTGATACCACTTTTGTCACGACCCAACCCCGTAGGCCATGACTAGTGCCCGAGCTGGACACTCGTATACGTACCTGTTAGACATAATCAAACTGAGTCTCAACATAATATGGAAGCTTTCAAAGACAAGACGTTATTTCAGAACGTCACCTTTATACATATAGGTAACCTGTCTCCTGAGGAGTCACAACCAATCAAAGATAACATAGTACACGAGCCGACAAGGCTACCATAACGTATGGGAACGTCCCAAGTATATATACGCAAGCCGACAAGGCTGCCACTACATACAACATCCCAAAATATATACGTAAGCCGACAAGGCTGCCACTGCGTACGGGAACATCCCAAAATAAATCATATTGACACAGCTGAACAATATTTATATACAACCCACGCATATGTCTACAGACCTCTAAGAGTATCAATAGTGAAATATGACGGGACAGGGCCCCGTCGTAACCCTGGATAAACGTATACATATACATCAAAGATCTGTATCGAAAGTCTAGGCTCGGGAACAATGGAGCACTCTAAGACAGCTGAGTAGAAGTCCTAAGCTGAAGGGTCACCAAAGTGAGTATCTGTACCTGCGGGCATGAAACGCAGCCCCCCAAAGTGTTACATCCCGTGTTTTCGCATATGCGGGAAATTTGGGCACAATTGTGATTTGTAAGAATAAGGCCATGCTTTGACTTTATGTGGTGTGTATGTTGCTACTTGTGGAAAATATTGATATGAGAACACCGGAGAAGGCCTAAGGGCAAAGTTGGAATTTTGAAAATTTATTTCAGGAATTTATGAAAGATGATCCATGATGAATTGGGCTTGAAAAAAAAAAGAAAATAAGGCCCAATGTGAAGAGGTGGCCGGCCATTGACCCATGTTGGCCCAACCCAATTTAATTAGTCATGTGCTTTGCATGTGGCTTGTGAAGAATAAATGGATGATACCATGCAAACTCATCCATTAGAACATTCAAGAAATCAAAAGAAATTGAGAGGAAAAAGAAAGAAGGCCGTCGGCCTTAGGAAAAAAAAAAAAAAAAGAGAAAGAAATCTTGGAGCCTTAGTCCTTGATGAAAAAAAATTGCTTCTTCTTGAATTCTTGATGAGTTTAAAGCCCTCTACAACTTGGCATAATTAGTTCCACGGGAGGACAACGTTTGCGGCAAGTAGAAGTTTGAAGGAAAGGTAAGAATCTCATGTCCTTGAGTGTTAAGAAAGGTTATATACATGTCGTAATATATGGAAATGATGAAATTCATGGAAGCATGGGAATATGTTGTGTAGCCGTGCATGGTATATGTGTGTGTGTGACCGTGTATGTATTGTTGTATGTAAGGCAAGGATGAGTTAATTTTATGTGGTGTTCTACTTGTAGGTGTTGTGAAATCTATGTTAACAACGAAAGCTTAATGGCTTTGGGTAGAGTTGAGAATGTGGTGTGTGTGGCCGTGTGGTATGCATGGTGTGGGAGGAAAATGAATTGAATTTTATTTAGCTTGTTAGTTGTGTCGTTATGATATTTATGACGTAAATAGGGTTTAAACGACTTGAATTGGTATTGAAATGGCAAGTATGTTGTTATGGGAAATTATGAGATTTTTAGATGATTTTTTTTCATGAGAATGAGATTCTAAATGTGAATTATGGTGTTTGTTATTGAGATTGGAAGAAAATAATGCGATTTAGTGGTTTTGTCGCATTTGTGGGAGTTTCGAATGAAATATTGAATCGGCGGGAATAATTGAATTCATAAATATTATTTTGGAAGGCTATTGGAATGCATTTGAATAATCTTGAATTAGTTAGTGGATATGGGAATTGTAGATACTAGTTTGATAATGTGAAGTTTGAATGAAAGTTGTTAAACTATGAAGAAAGAAGACTATTTATGTTATGTTGTATTTCATGGTGATTGTTATCGTTGTTGGTGTTGTTGTTGGGTTGTTGTTGACTATTTTGAGCCGAGGCGATTCTCGGGGATGTTATATATATATAGGGAAGTCTTTGCTTAAAATTTCGGTGGACCAACATGACCTTAAGTTGCATACTTAGAATTCATAACTTACCTTTGGTAAACTTGACCATTTGTAGATTCTGGGCGAAACGGGAATTGAGTTAAAGCGAGCATAAGACGTCCGTAAGGTATGTAAAGCTTACTTATCCTTCATTTGGCATGTCCTAGACCTACTAGGTCGAGAACGGAACCTCGAGACCAATTCGATTTCCTAGGAATTCGAGTTTGATTCTGATCACTATTCATTCAGCGCAATTGAATTATATTCTTTATATATTTGTTGAAAAGAATGCTCAAACTTTTATAACTTTCGCTAATGTATCCGAATTGCTCCGACACTTTCTTAGATGTTTTTATGGAGCCTAACGTTGGGAATTTATGTCCGCCGCCCCAACTTGACTCGAGGTGGGCCCGCAAGTCCCGAGGCTCCCCTTATTTGGTTTGTTTGACTCTTTTCCGTCCGATATGAAAAAGAAACGTTTGCCTATGATGCTAAGGTCCGTTTGAAGTGTTCGATAGGGTTATTTGAACGCTGTTGCTATGAATGATGATCAACTTTTCGAAAAATGATCTACGATGTGTTTTCGAGAAATTGATAATTTAAAAGTCCGCACTCTTGTATACTAGTCCCGATTTGCTCGATAGTCGTTCTAAGCGTCCGAGGCTATTGTATATGTATATGAAATTATTGCATCGAGTCCGGGAACATACCTTTGATATGCATGGTTTACGCACTACTCCGCTCGTGCCAATTATTATGGTTTCGTTCGCGGCGGTGCCCGGCCGGTTTTGTGATCGTGCGCATTGTGACATATTTGGCGGTATGATGTGTTGCGGTTTTCGAGACCTCGCCATAGGGGCGATTCACCGTCTATGGTGTTATGATGTGATATGGCTTCCAATATATTCGATGATATGATGTGTGTGATGATATGGTGTGTTCGGAGATGTACGGAGATTTGAAAGCACGAGTATGATGTGTTGTGGCACCGGCATCGGGGTGACCACGTATTCTCGAGCTTTATGCATGATTTTTATTTGCATTCGTACATTTGCACTTCGCACGGTTTGATCGGTTACGTACGTATTTATTTACGTATCTCCCGAATCCATTTATGATTTGAGTTATTGTACCTCTTGCTTTTACGTACTCGATCTTCTTTGCATCGACCCCCCCGCATTCCTCGGGGGTCGCGCTACATGCCGAGCGGTACGACGCATCGCGTGACGTACGCACCAGTTTAGGACCTGCATTTTCGCTGTTTGAAGTGCTCCCTCGATCAAGACTCCACATTTGGTACATATGTTTTGCTCTGTATATCTTTGTCGTCGGTTGCCTCTTGTTCGGAGTGCGGGGCCCTGTCCCGTCATATGTTCGTATGTTTGGTTCTGTTTGTAGAGGCCTGTAGTCATATTTGTGGGTCGTGGGTCCGGTTTGTTCGTATGTGATTTTGTTTTGCGCCCTTAAGCGGCCCCGTATGTTACTATGGCCGGTATGGCCCACACGTTTGTATGTATGTATGTGTACGAGGCGATGTACATTCGCGATTGTGATTTTTGATATGATAATTCGCACGGGCGACGCTCGGGGTAGCATTCGTTCCGAGATTCGTGTGATACCCTGTTATCGCCATCGAGTTCGAATAATGTCACGGCTAAATCTCGGGTTTGTCCTAATGTGATGATTTGGTTCGTAAGCTTGTTTGGGTGCCTAAGTAGGGCACCGATCACGGCCCACGGGGTACGGGTCGTGACAAAAGTGGTATCGCAGCGGTTTGTCCTCGGAATGTCTACGAGCCGTGTCTCGTAGAGTCTTGTTTATCGGTGTGTTGTGCACCACATCTATAAACGGAGGCTACGAGACATCTAGGTGGTGTTACCTTTCTTTGGATCTTAGATCGTGCGATAAGTTTGTGCTATCGTGGATGACTTTCGACCGATTGTTATATTTTTCAATAATGCCTCCGGCATGCGCCTGGCTGCCCGTAGCGCGCGTCGAGGACGGGAGAGACTAGCCGCCGAGGGTTGACCAGGCTCCGCGCCCGCACCATGCCCGACGCCGTGCCCCGCGCCCGGAGGGCTCCCACCGTACCACACCTGGAGGGCCGGAGGCCCACCCACAGCTCCCACAGCCCCCACCCCCACCTGTGTGTCGAGGACAGACGCTGACAGGAGGCCGCACGCTTATTGACGCACCATAGTAGCGTGACGGTGCTCACCGCCAGCACTCGGCGGGCGAACATGATTACGTACGTGACAAACAGGTCCGCGACTTCCCCGACGCGCGTCCCCGCAGACGCGGGGTCTGCCCCTTGCGAGGACCCCCATGACTTTATTCGGGAGACGCAGACGCCACCGGGACTCGTCGTGGCCGAGACCGACAGGCTCTAGCCAGCTCCGTCGGGCGCGCGCGGGCACGCTCTTAATTGGCACGAGTCCTCCGTGAACTATCCCTGGGCGAGGTGGTGTCGCCCTGGGCCCAGGCTGCCGGGGTCGAGTTCGAGGCCGCTTTTCTCCGCCATTTTCGCCCCCGAGTCGCGGGGAGGCGAGGTTGACAGTTCTGCGCATAAAAGCGTGCAGGTGGTCGAGTGTTCGTGAGCATAATCCGGAGTTTGACCTCTCGGCCCCATGCCCTACTACAGCGGCGATGGCTGACCCATGCACCGGCATGCTCGGGGCCGGACCGGCGATTGCTGACGCCGTGCTGCCGGGCGGCGCCGCGTACGCATATGGATAGCTGCCGGCGCGCGTTCGTCGCCTGTGGACGGAGGACCGACATCGCGCATCAGCCCGCCAGAGACCGTGATATAGCGCCCCGCAGTGGCCGCACCGCTTTCGGTATTTTGAGATTCTAGAGGCTAGGCAGCCCTCGATCACGCAGCCGGGCCGGATATTTCCTCCGTCGGCCGCGCGCCCACCGGTAGGCCGGATGGCGCGGACCGTCTAGGGAGGACCAGAAACCCAGAGTCTCAGTCCTCGTGCTAGCAGAAAGTCCTGGCCGTACCAGGCCACCGTGCCCCGAAACGATATCGTGGGAGATCGCACCTGCGGGAGGCACGGCTGCTGTGGAAGCCTCGTTTTTCTTGGTGGGCCGTTGTACAGACATGCGAGACCGTCCGTGCGGGCGTGTTCGTAGGCAAGACACCTTTTACAGGCTCAATTGGGTCGGTTCGTCATCTACTCCTTCGGGCCGGCGCGCCCGGCGGGCGAAGTACGCGCACCAGTCGTCACGACCCAACCCCGTGTCGTGACTAGCGCCCGAACCGGGCACCCGTACGTACCAAAAAGCCAAAGGTAGTAATTCGGCATTTAGAAAAAAATTCGCGAGTTTTCCGTTTTTCTTACCAACCAAAATTTACCCGCACAACGTAAAATACCAACAAAGGCCACACCGGCTAACATGTCCATATATACATATATAGGCGAGCCGCGCGTCGCTCGCGTGAATAAACCGCCCAAACATACAATACGTGCATAGTCAGACAGTATCGCCACACCCACGTACATGCCCGTACCCCTGCGCGTATAAATGTTGTTTCACATGACGACAGCTCCCGCTCGTACCGAACAAAATATACACGAGTATAACAAAAGATCGTATCAAAATCGTCTCTACAAAGGAGCACTCAAAATAGCCGGAACAGAGTCCAAGCCGCCGGCCACCCCGAAACGAGTACTGGACAGATTGCGCACGAAACGATGCAAAAAGTGAAATTTAAAATAGGTGTGTGGTCAAGACGGAAAACGTACGAGTATGTAAAGTATGGAATAATAAAATAGGATCATAACCGAAATCGTCATACAGAATACATGGTATCAACAAAACCCGTACATTTAAAATTAGGGAGGACTTGCCTTCGAATCATATGTCATGTATATCCGTGTCATACCACAATATCATCATATCTACATACCGTACCCGGCCCTTTAACAAGGGACTCGGTGAATTGTCGCATACATACCGTACCCGGCCCTTTATGAGGGTCTCGGTCGTACCCGGCCCTTTCGGGACTCGGTGAATAGTCACATCATCGTATACCGTACCCTACCTTTCGGGACCTTTGGTTGCATCTTGGGCCCTTTCGGGACTCCTATAACAATCATATAAAGTATCACGTATAGCACTCACGCAATCAAATGCATATATCAAATAAATAATCGACTACTTTCCGTACTCGAGGACCAAAACGTGTTTACCGACATTCAAAGCAATATAAGCAAGTTTCGTATCAAGACGGAGTAGTAATTGAAAGTTATGAGCTTCTGCGGTCGTTTTACGTGTCAGACTATGTCATACAACCCAACGGAATAGTCAAACAACTATATTTTAATAAATAAGGTAATAACCAAAAGCTTTCTTTAAGTTTCGCTTAAGTACATCAACAAAGGCACCATAAGGAAATCTCGGAATACGTGGGCCCACCTCGGTCAAGTTGAGGCGGCATACCCAAATTATGATCATTAGGCTCGATGGAGTCATGTACGAAGGAGTCAAGGCCATCTAATTCCATTTGAGCAAGCATTAAATGTTTAAACGATAATTTAAACAAAACATGAATTTCTTAATTCAATTCTATTGAATGAAAAAGGATCAAATTCCAACTCGGGTTTCTAAGGGTAGAGTCGTCCCTTAAGCTCGTATCTTGGCCTAACACACTTAGGACATGCCAGAAGAAAAGGAAGTGCTTTACATACCTTATTGGCTTCTTACGCCTTTCCAAATTCACTTCCCGTTTCGCTGTAAATCTGCAAATGGTCACATTGACCAGCTTATTATTCATGAGACTTACAATTTCCAAGCTTAACCAATGTTGTTCTATAACAAATGGGCAGCACCTCCCCTATACATATAACATCCCCGAGATTCAACTCGCTCGTTTCAACAACAACCAACCCAACAACACAAGCATAACATCAACAATCAATTCAAAAGTGTATTCTAACATTAATAGCTCTTTCTACATAACTTCAACAACATTCATAATATACTTTCTTCAACTACTTACGACCAAACTAATATCAACGTTTACATATTCGATTACCAATCCAAACTCATTCAAACCATATACAAGATCACTTTAAGCAATCCATACAATATTTCCAACAACCCAAGTATTGTTCCATTGCACCCGAATTGGTCCCCAAGCCCAAGAACAACATCAAATACATTCTTATCTTCCAAATTCATGATTTATACCATTAAGACACACACTAACAATGCAATATTCGTAAATGCGAAAATTACATAAAATTTGCATAAACTCCCAAATCATCTCTTAACCAACATAACATTATTCTAAGTCGTTAAACTTGCATTTCTCATTATAAAATCCGTAACGACAACAATTAAAACGCTAACGACGATTTGTTCATTCAAGACTACACAAAGGGGCCATTCGGCCAACACCCAATACATACACAAAAACGATTTTCAATCTTTTCTTCACTCCACAACCATCAAAACATGCTAACTAACATTAATTCATCACTTATACTTCAATACACATACACATGGCCAAGACTACTATGCACGGCCAACCTCAACTTTGCTCTCAACATGAATTTCTTCCATTTTAGCATACAACAACACATATACACCATCTATAACACAAGAAAACAAGATTAAAACTCACCTTTCTTCTTCACTTCTTAACTTGACCAAAGTTGGTCGTTAGAGAAAACGAACGATTATTCTCCGAAACAACAACGCCATGTTACTTAGCACCCTTGAATTAGCAACTTTGCTTGAAGAGATAATTTTTTTGATGGCTAGAAATTGGTCTTGCTTTTTTCTCCCTGTGGCCGTGTAACCCTTCTTCTTTCTCCTTGTGTCTTCTCTAAGTTTCTTGAAAATTCTATAAGATGAAAATGATAGAATGATCCCTTAAGTCATCCTTTAATTGCAAATATTAGCCAACCATGTGGCCATGGCCCACCCCCAAGGTGGCCGGCCACATGGCCCCTAATTTTAAATTTTTCTTTTCTTTTCTTGAATCGTCAACTTTCCCAAAATAGTCCACTTACTAAAAATGGAAAATTCCTCCAAGTGTTTCTCTAACATTTCCAAGACATTAAAATCATACACAATTCAAGCCTTTAAACAAACGGAAGTCTCTCGGGATTGCCTTGTCCCTAACTTCTTATAATTTACACAAGTTGTCCCGTTGTTCAAAATACGGATATAACACAATGGCCGGGTCGCTGCAGAGGCCAGTATGGGGTTTCGATCTTAAGGGTCCTTCAACCGCATATATGCTTTGACCGGTCGGCAACCCGTAGGCATCGCCGCCCGAGGACCTGTATATTATTAATCATTTCTTGTTGAATGTGTGTGGCTGACAGACCGATATTCCATTATATTATGCGATCTTTTTCTTTCCGAGCGTTGGTAAGAGGGGGTGAGACCCGAATCAATGTAACCACTTCGAGATAGCCGTATGCGCAAGCGACAGCGAATATAGGGAATCCGGATGGCCGAGACGGTAGACTATATGACAAGGGTAAGCGATCCCATTAAGTCAAAGTGGGACCCGCTAGAAATCTTTCCGAAAAAAATTGTTACGGCCCGATTTGTCCTAGAATTACGTGACAAAGGCCGCGCTGGGAGCGGACGTGACTACCCAAAGATAAAGACACCGAAGTACCTTAAAGTTTCGAGGTTAAGCGCGCGGGGGCCGCAATACCAATTGACGGGTGACCCCCCCCCGGGAAGTATGTCGAAAATTTTTATAAACATAGGGGTAAGGGCCAAATAAGAACTTGGGTTAACCTAAGTGAAATTGAATACGAGGGGTATACAGAACCCTACAAAGGATAGAGTGAGTAATAAATCGTTGATAGGAAAATTTCGTAAGTGATTCTGTATGCCATATTTTTACGCCTCTGATTTCGATGAAGCCCTGTCTATTATGCCTCTATACTCCGAACCGACACACTTTTATCCGATGTACCTCGTACGCCTAACTCGGTTACGACCGTTCGACGTGGCTTTATACGTCCGATTCGATTACAATTTGTCCGGGTATATTTCCGTACGTCCGACTCCGATCACGCGATTTGTCCGGTTTACGTCCATACGTCCGACTGACACGGGTCCGTTCGATCTACTTCCATACGTCTGACTTTAACTATGGATCTATCTGATATGGTTCAGTACACCTGACTCTGAGTGCGGGTTGTCTGATATGCTTCCGTGTGTTTGGCTCTGATCGTGAATCTGTTTAGTATAACGTATAATTACGATCCTGCCTACCTTACTTTTGTACCTCTGCTTCTGGATATGACTCTGCCTGATATATTTCTAATTTTCTGGTTCTGACAAAGACTCTGTTCGCTTTATATCCGATTTAAGATCATATGGATCGCTAGACTAATTAGGATTCCGAACAGCCCCAATACCGCAATATCGGAAAATGATGGAAGGCCTTGGAAAGTGAAAGCCCTTACAAGCATTTCGATCAAGCGTAAGTATGTAATTGGCAGAAAGGCCTCCCCCGAAGTGTTTGGAAGGCCCATAAGGTTGATTTAACATTCGAGGACGAATGTTTTAAAGGGGGGGAGGATGTTACATCCCGTGTTTTCGCATATGCGGGAAATTTGGGCACAATTGTGATTTGTAAGAATAAGGCCATGCTTTGACTTTATGTGGTGTGTATGTTGCTACTTGTGGAAAATATTGATATGAGAACACCTATAGAAGCGGCCTAAGGGCAAAGTTGGAATTTTGAAAATTTATTTCGGGAATTTATGAAAGATGATCCATGATGAATTGGGCTTGAAAAAAAAAAAAAGAAAATAAGGCCCAATGAAGAGGTGGCTGGTCATTGACCCATGTTGGCCCAACCCAATTTAATTAGTCATGTGCTTTGTACGTGGCTTGTGAAGAATAAATGGATGATACCATGCAAACTCATCCATTAGAACATTCAAGAAATCAAAAGAAATTGAGAGGAAAAAGAAAGAAGGCCGTCGGCCTTAGGAAAAAGAAAAAAAAAAAGAGAAAGAAATCTTGGAGCCTTAGTCCTTGATGCAAAAAAATTGCTTCTTCTTGAATTCTTGATGAGTTTAAAGCCCTCTACAACTTGGCATAATTAGTTCCACGGGAGGACAACGTTTGCGGCAAGTAGAAGTTTGAAGGAAAGGTAAGAATCTCATGTCCTGAGTGTTAAGAAAGGTTATATACATGTCGTAATATATGGAAATGATGAAATTCATGGAAGCAATGGAATATGTTGTGTGCCGTGCATGGTATATGTGTGTGTGTGCCGTGTATGTATTGTTGTATGTAAGGCAAGGATGAGTTAATTTTATGTGGTGTTCTAGTTGTAGGTGTTGTGAAATCTATGTTAACAAAATCTTAATGGCTTTGGGTAGAGTTGAGAATGTGGTGTGTGTGAGCCGTGTGGTATGCATGGTGTGGGAGGAAAATGAATTGAATTTTTATTTAGCTTGTTAGTTGTGTCGTTATGATATTTATGACGTAAATAGGGTTTAAACGTCTTGAATTGGTATTGAAATGGCAAGTATGTTGTTATAGGAAATTATGAGATTTTTAGATGATTTTTTTTCATGAGAATGAGATTCTAAATGTGAAATATGGTGTTTGTTATTGAGATTGGAAGAAAATAATGCGATTTAGTGGTTTTGTCGCATTTGTGGGAGTTTCGAATGAAATATTGAATCGGCGGGAATAATTGAATTCATAAATATTATTTTGAAGGCTATTGAAATGCATTTGAATAATCTTGAATTAGTTAGTGGATATGGGAATTGTAGATACTAGTTTGATAATGTGAAGTTTGAATGAAAGTTGTTAAACTATGAAGAAAGAAGACTATTTATGTTATGTTGTATTTCATGGTGATTGTTATCGTTGTTGGTGTTGTTGTTGGGTTGTTGTTGACTATTTTGAGCCGAGGCGATTCTCGGGGATGTTATATATATATAGGGGAAGTGCTGCCGAAATTTCGGTGGACCAACATGACCTTAAGTTGCATACTTAGAATTCATAACTTACCTTTGGTAAACTTGACCATTTGTAGATTCTGGGCGAAACGGGAATTGAGTTAAAGCGAGCATAAGACGTCCGTAAGGTATGTAAAGCTTACTTATCCTTCATTTGGCATGTCCTAGACCTACTAGGTCGAGAACGGAACCTCGAGACTAAGTCTGTTCCTAGAAATTTGAGTTTGATTCTGATCACTATTCATTCAAATAAGCAATTGAATTATATTCTTTATATTCTTTTGAAGGAATGCTCAAACCTTCATAACTTTCGCTAATGTATCCGAATTGCTCCAAAACTTTCATAGATGACTTTATGGAGTCTAACGTTGGTACTTTATGTCCGCCGCCTCGACTTGACTCAAGGTGGGCCCGCAAGTCCCGAGGCTCCCTTTATTTGGTCTGTTTGACTCTTTCCCGTCCAATATGAAAAAGAAATGTTTGCCTATGATGCTAAGGTCCGTTTGAAGTGTTCGATAGGGTTATTTGAACGCCTGTTGCTATGAATGATGATCAACTTTTCCGAAAAATGATCTACGATGTGTTTTTGAGAAATTGATAATTTAAAAGTCCGCACTCTTGTATACTAATTCTGATTTACTCGATAGTCGTTCTAAGCCGTCTGAGGCTATTGTATATGTATATGAAATTATTGCATCGAGTCTGGGAACATACCTTTGATATGCATATGGTTTCTGCACTACTCCGCTCGTGCCAATTATTATGGTTTCGTTCGCCGGTGCCCGGGCCGGTTTTGTGATCGTGCGCATTGTGACATATTCGGCAGTATGATGTGTTGCGGTTTCCGAGACCTCTCCATAGGGCCGGTTACCGTCTATGGTGTTATGATGTGATATGGCTTCCGATATATTCTGATGATATGATGTGTGTGATGATATGGTGTGTTCGGAGATGTACGGAGATTTGAAAGCTTCTGAAGTATGATGTGTTGTGGCACCAGCATCGGGGGTGACCACGTATTCTGAGCTTTATGCATGATTTTTATTTGCATTCTGTACATTTGCACTTCGCACAGGTTTGATCGGTTACGTCTGTATTTGTTTCTGTATCTCCTGAATCCATTTATGATTTGAGTTATTGTACCTCCTGCTTTACATACTCGCACTTCTTTCGTACCGACCCCCGTTCCTGGGCCGCGCTACACATGCCCGGCGGACGCCTCGCGTGACGCACCACCAGTTTAGGACCTCTGTTCTGCTGTTTGAAGTGCTCCCTCGATCCGGAGCCCACATTTGGTACATATGTTTTGCTCTGTATATGCTGTACGGTTGCTACTGTTCGGGTACGGCGGGGCCCTGTCCCGTCATATGTTCGTATGTTTGGTTCTGTTTGTAGAGGCCTGTAGTCATATTTGTGGGTCGTGGGTCCGGTTTGTTCGTATGTGATTTTGTTTTGCGCCCTTAAGCGGCCCCGTATGTTACTATGGCCGGTATGGCCCACACGTTTGTATGTATGTATGTGTCTAGGCGATGTACATTCCGCCAGTGTGATTTTGATATGATGAGTCTGCACGGGCGACCGCTCAGGGTAGCATTCGTTCCAGTATTCGTGTGATGCCTGTTATCGCCATCGGTCGAATAATGTCCGCTAAATACGGGTTTGTCCTAATATGATGATTTGGTTCGTAAGCTTGTTTAGGGTGCTAAGTAGGGCACCAGTCACGGCCCACGGGGCTGGGTCGTGACACAAAGAAAGGGGGTCAGTACGAGATATATACTGAGTATATAAAGCATGAAATACAGTAAAGGATATCATATCTGAAGTAGAGATTCCAGGATACAAGTATGATAATCAAGAAATCACTGTACCTGTGCCTTATGAAATAAAATCATGCATATCATTATCATATACCATACCCGGCCCATTATGGGACTCGGTGAATAAGTCGTATACATGTATACCATACCCGGCCCATCATGGGACTCGGTTCCATCATCACATCATCATATCATCATATCATCATATCATCGTATCATCGTATCATATATATATATATATATATATATATATACCGTACTCGGCCCTCTAGTGAGGGACTCGGTGAACAATGCAGTGAAACTGTGCACAAATACATACCCACCCGGGACTCGTGAAAGATATAATAACGAAGATGCACGAGCAGGTAGTGAGCAACCATATGCAAACTAAATCATCATCTGAGACTCAATAGAATAAGTGAATGAACTAACACTTTGAGTATCAAAGACGACGGAATACGTCAAGTACCCTTCAAATGTCACTATAGATTATATCAAATAGAACTTCAGAATCAAAGACACGTATCAAGATAATATGAAATAGCGTATGAAAATCAAGGACATTAGCCATCCTAGTGTCTCTAAGAATAGGAGCTTATACATTCGTCGTCGGTTTATTTCATATAGATCATGCCAAATGAAAGAAAGGATAGATTTACATATCTTTAACGCTTATCCGTAACACAATACGTATATGCTGCCCGAAGCGTCTCAACCTATATTAGACGTCAAAAACTATGGTTAAGCTACGGGAAGGTTCAAAACGTATTCCAACGTTAGTAGCTCACTTCTAGAAAATTAGACGGCGTTTCCTTTATATTCAACCAACTACACAATAACCAAGTCAACATCAACAACCACACGTTCAAGTACTATATTGAGACTAATCAAGACAAGATACAAGAATGTCCCGAGACAGCCCGCACAACATTCCAAATCAGCCCACACATTACGACATTCCATAATCTTTAACATAACGACTACGACATATTCAAGTTACTCTCAATAATCTATAGCCACAACACTTCATCGAGTGACCTTATAATAATCCAACAATTACAACAACACAATACATAGCCTTAACTACTCTTAGTCCTTCAATTCAACAAGAACTTAGTCCTCCAATTCAACAAGAACAACAACACAACCAAACCAGATCGTTCTCAATATAATACAATTATAACTTTAAATATCAAATTCCTTCACTTTCATCATATAACCAATGACAACAACAACGACAACACTAATTCAAAATTAACCCACCATTATTAGATTAGAACAGCCCCAACATGGCCCAACGGAATCTTAACACTAACATATACAATTCCTTCACTTTTAACACATAATCCATAACAATAATAATAACAACAACAACAATCAGCCCAATCAAATTTAAACAACTCCAAATCTGTCCATTTTCCACACCAACACTAATTATGCAATTTTCTTACTTCCAATTTCATCTAATACAAATTAATCTCTTCATTACAACACCATTAAATTCAAATACACCATAAGAAGAAGAAATCTTACTTCAAATAAATTTGGGTAGATTCCATAATGACTTGCACCATTTCATCTTCCTCAACTTAAATCCCTAACCTTGCTGCTCCTTTTAGTACTTAGAACACCTTGGAGATTAATAACTTTATCAAGAACATAAATTCACTCAGGGCAGCCATGGCCGTGAGCTTGGCAACCATGGTTGTTCATACTTCCTTCTTCAATTCAAGGTGAATTTTTGCAATGTAATGGTATAAAAAAAAACAAGGCTGGTCGTGACTTGGTGGAGCTGTCATAGCTGTGGTCGTGAGCTTCTCTCTCTTCTTGGTGAAGAGGGAGAGCTTCTCTCTCCTAATTCAACTTTGGAATGAAAAATATGAACTAAGGTTAGTCATCAAATAACTTTATATATGCTGCCCATATTGGTGACACATGTCCACCACAATGACATGTGTCCCACTCAATGAAGAGCCAATCAAATTCAAATGCACATTTAGCGGGCCCACTTAGTGGTCTAATTAGGCTAATTAATCACTAATCCCCACTTAATAATCTAATCGTGGTTAATTAATTCCTAATATCCACTAATATTTCTACACCAATTAAAACTCATAAGAAATTCGTGCACTAGTCAAAAATCGGGGATTAAAGTCCTTGTCTCGTATCCCAAAATAATCTTGTCCTTGAAGTTATGTCGATTAGCTTACGAGTAATCCGTCGTATAAAAATACGGGGTATAACGACCGGCTCACCCGTCATCCATAAACATAAAAGAAAGACTCCACATAGACCTGGCAACTCCGAACAAAAGGCAGCTCACCACCGGCGGATGTCAAGTACTTGTCTATCGAGGAGTTCGTCAACCGTCGATTCGTACCGCGTACATCAATGCGCGCCCCCTCCCCCCCCCCCCCCCCAGCAAAAGGGACGTCAGTACGAAAAATATACCGAGTATGTAGGGCAGAAGAGTAGCATACACATAGGAGTCATGAATGAAATCTAAAAATTATAAGCGAAACTGAATGACTGAATACATCTGTATGTCTGACTGTCTGAACATATCTGTATGAATGCATCTATATGTCTTACTATCTGAACATACTTGTATGAATCCATCTGCTTACTGAAAATGCCTCTGAGGGTGTATGACATGCATAGGGCATAGTGCCAGGAACGTACAGCCCGATCCATATCCCATATAGGCCCCTTCGGTCATAATAACATAATGGCCCCTTTGGGCATAATAAAGATAATGGTCCTTTCGGGAAGCCCCTTCGGGCATCATAATCATCACTGTGTACCATCTGATCAGGTGGTAATGTGTATATAACGCCTCGCCCATTTCCCCATACCCCATATATATATATATATATATATATATATATATATATATATATATATATATATACACACATAATATACGCGTATGTAACACCTTCTGGTCAAAATGGGTCAATATGCATATATGTAAATGAATGCAATGTATAAATGTGAACTAACATAATCATGATATAAAACTCGGGACCCATGAATGTAAGGAACACTCATAACAAGGGTATAGGATCATCAAGAACCGAGATACTCCTAGTACTTCTAAGAGTAGAGTAATATGGACACTCGGTTACTCGTTGTTCACTCATGTCATAGGATCATGTCAAATTGAAAGAAACGGAAGGCCTTAACTGTTACACCTCGAAAAATCTTCCGTTGATGCACAGTGAATAGACTAACGAAGGGCACGAAGTATACGATGTTTCGATAAGTAAGAAATAGCATTTGATGATCCTAATTGAGATTTCAAAGACATTCGAGGTAAGAGAAGAAAGTTTGCCAAGAAAGGCAAGGTATACATTATGTATCGGAAGAGATTTATGAGTAACAAGTTAATGATGACTTAATAATGTCTTAGAGAAGAGTTATAACGTCCCTTAGATTGTTAATGAGGTGTTAAACAAGTGTTAAGAAGGTTCCATAAGGATTGGAGATCAAACGAGTCGACGAGAATGAATTTCGGAAAGCTGGACAATATACGATCCAACATACGGACCGTATAAAACATACTGGCCGTATGTTAGGCCGTATGTTCTTCCCAGAATGGGGACTTTCACTCGACCAAATGCACGGCCAGGCATACGGTCCATTTAAATTATACGGACCGTATGTTGTTCCGTAGAACTGAGCGGGACAGATTTTTAAGTTATTAAAAAGGGGACCAAGTTCATTCCATTCATTTCATTTTCTCACTCCACACATCAAGAACTCTCTAGAAAGCTCTCCACACTTCTTCCACAAGAACTCAAGAGAAATTCATGATCAACTTCATCAAACCAAGAGAATCAAGTGTAAGAAACTCATTAGGGTTCATCCAAGTCAAGAAATCCCATTGGAATTGTTACACCTCGTAGTTTCGTCCGTTGAGATTCGTTAGGCGTTAGTTGTCCTAATCGTGGAAACGGGAGTTACCTTAGGACTTATGAGATTACATGTTCCCATATTATGGTTATGGGGGTTTAATCCCATGAAATGAGCTATGGAAGGATTTAAGAACAAACAAATAAAGGAATGGAGTTTGTGGGAACTTTGGTAAAACTTGGCAAAATTTTCGAACAGGATTTTGGTCCAGATTGGGGGAGGCATATCTCCTAGAATATGAGAATTTTTGGTGTGTTTATTTTGTCCAAAATGAATTTTATCGAGTCTAGTTTACAACGCAACAAACCGTTCGTCAATGTGACGTCCGAGTAAAAAGTTATGCATGTTTTATGACGGATCGTCCGAGCAGAAAATTTCTGCGAACATTTGACGGCCCAGAATTTTGACGCCCAGCCGAAAATTTTGCGGTCCGTCAAATTGCACCAGCCCAGCGTCAAATGGACACAGTGAATCATATTTGACTGGGTAGTTCTACGGACCATTTTGACAGTCCGTAGGATTTTTACGGCCCGTCAAAATGGGCGCAGAATTGCCCGACGGGATTTTAAGTTCCGCTTTATATAATTTACTCCACTTCATTTGGACATTTCATTTCACCAAATCAGATCCAAAGTGTTACACCTCGGAAAATTTTTCGTTAATGTACGATGAATAGACTAACGAAGGGCACGAAGTGACGAGAACAAAATCGGAGAAAAGATAGATTATACGACCAATTATACGGTCCTTATAATATTATACGGTCCGTATAATGATCCGTATAACCATCACAGAGAAGGTCCATCACTGATGGGATTATACGGTCACTTATACAGACCGTATAAAATTATACGGACCGTATAATGTGCCGTATAATGGTCACAGAATCGAGATGTTGATGGGGTGATTTCACGGTCACTTATACGGACCGTATAAGTTTATACGGATCGTATGAGTGTCCGCATATTTTCCCAGTGGGTTAGATTTTAAGTTATTAATAAGGGGACCCAAGTTCATTATTTTCATTTCCCATCTTCTCATTTCTTCTCCACAACTCAAGAGCTCTCTAGAGCCTTCCACACTCTTCATATACAAGAACCCAAGAGAAATTCATGATCAACTTCATCAAACCAAGATATTCAAGTGCAAGAAACTCATTAGTGTTCATCCAAGTCAAGAAATCCCATTGGAAGTGAACTAGGGTTTTGGCTCAAGTGAAGTATTTCCACTCAAGGCTCATTCCCACATTATCTAAGGTAATTTTTATGATCATTCCATGTTGTTTAAGGTATTGGGAGGTTGAAAGACTTAGACTACGAAAGGAGATAGAAAATGGGTTACAAAGATGAGAGTAATGAGATTTTGTGTAGTAGTTTGAAATGAGCCATGATTCTTGATATGTTGTAATTATAAGTAAGTTATAAATGGCATTAAGGACATGGGGTAAGCATTATATATAAGAAAACGTACTAGTGCACTATGACCATGATTATGGATGAATTGAAGTGAAACTGTGACATGTGGATAATGTAAGTGTATGAAGATTGTTGCTTATGATGTTGTGAGTGTAATTATAGATGTTTGGGAGTTGATATGTAATATGGGAAAGTTGTATAAACAAAGGAAACGCTGCCAAATTTTCTCTAGCTTTGATTGAGCATGTTCATGTAATCGATTAGCTCACGATAATACGAACTCTCTTGAAGGTAGAAACGTGAGTGTTGAAGGAGAACGATCAAGCGATAGAGTAGCTAAACGGAAAGGTATGTAAGGCTAGTCAACTTCTTCTAAGGCACGACTCCAATGGCATGAATTCTCCTATTTTCCCATGACTTTCTCATATTTCGGCAATCACGAGCCTACCATTATAAAGAGCTTCACATGAGATAGAGAAACGAGATATATCATGAGCATGATAGTGATGATGATGAGTTAAGTCTAAAGATCCTAAAGCTAATGATTCTAACTATGATCCATTGATGTTTTTTATTGTACACACTCACCTTACATGCTAATTCCTTCAAGGTGAGGCAGAATGTTTATGAATGCTCCATAATGGAATCGGGGGTTTACGACCCCGATAAAGTATAGTTGTCCTTAAGTTAGTATGCATGCATTATGATGAGCACATGATAATGACATTACACCGCGCCAATATGGCCGGGCAGACACCGCTAAGACGGGTAGCGTATACACCATGTCTAGATGGCATGGGCAGACACCACTGGGCGGCATGAGATGGTTACCCCAGACGCGAGAGGCCTGGATGCGGGCTAATGATGATCACACCGTACATATATGGTCGTGAATCTTATACATAAATATACATGCATACATGATATGATGATGATGTTTATCAAGTAAGTCAGCATGCATTATTTCCATTAAAATTGACGGTCGATTATGCGATTGTTCTTCATTTGATATCCCCCTGTTTCATTGATGTACTGATGTTATTTATGCCTTACATACTCAGTACAATGCTCGTACTGACGTCCTTTTCTTTGGACACTGTGTTCATGCCCACAGTTAGGCAGGCAGGTGATCCAGATTCATAGGAGCTATCAGCAGACTTGAGAGCACTCCATTATTCCGGAGGTGACATTGCTTATTATTTTGTGTAGATATATTTTGGGCATGACGAGGTCCTGTCCCGTCCATATGTCTAGTACTCTAGTAGAGGCTCGTAGATACGTATGTGTGGGTAGTATGGTCTCACGATGTTCTTATTGTTTGGATATTATTTTGATAGCCGAGGGGCTTATGTATATAAAGGTAAAACATGTTTCCAATGAAAATGGTTTTCCTACGATTATGAGTATAAGAAATATGAATAATCGCAGAATGAGTAATAGAATAAGTGGTGCTCGGCGGTTAGCCCCGGGTACCCGTCATGGCCCTAGTCGGGTCATGACAAAAGTGGTATCGCAGCGAGCTCGGTCCCTAGGGAAGTGTCTACAAGCCATGTCTAGTAGAGTCTTGTTTATTGTGTGTTGCGCGCCACGCTAATAAACGAGTGAGGCTACAAGGCATTTATGAAAAATGACCATTCTTGTTCTTATGAGATTGTGCGATAGAGCCATGTTATAAGATTTTCTCCTCCCTAATGGTGTGTTATGATTTCAAAGATGCCGCCAAAGAGAAAGGCTACAGCTGCCCGGAAGGGCAAGACTACGGTAGAAAGGCAGGTAGAAAGGGAGCCGCCAATGAATGTAGAAGAGAGTGAATCACATAATGAGGCTCCATCTAATACCTCTCCCACTCCACCTATTATAGAAGAACAAGAGAGAGCTTCAGCTCCAGCTCCTATGCCTACCATTCCTCCACTGGTTACTTCGGGTTAACAAATTGTCACGACCCAACCCCAGGAGCCATGACTAGTGCCCGAGCTGGACACTCGTATGCGAACTTGTTAGATATAGCCAGACTGAAACTAAGGACGGAATGGAAACTTGTAAAAGCAGACAAAAGATTCATAACGCCATATATCATAATAAACCTGTCTCCTGAGGAATCACAGCTAACCAAGGCATAACACAATACGCAATCCGACAAGGCTGCCAACCATATACGGGAGTATCCAAAACGAACCATATCGACATAGCTGACCAAATCTACATACAACCCATATATGTCTACAGACCTCTAAGAGTATCAAAGTGAAATGTGACGGGACAGGGCCCCGCCGTACCCTTGGATATGCATAAGTCTACATCAAAAGATCTATACCAAAATAATCTAGGCTCCGGAACAATGGAGCTCTCCAAACAGCTGAGCAAAAGTCCTAAGCTAAAGGATCACCAAACCGAGTGTCTATACCGCGGCATATGAAACGCGGCCCCCGAAGAAAGGGGTCGGTCTACGAGATATGTGCGAGTATATAAAGCATGAAATACAATAAAGAAGATCATGACTGAATAAAAGATTGCGGGAGGAAAGTATGATAACCAAAGATACCAATGCACCTGTGCCTTACGAAATGAGAATCATGCATAGCTATATCGTATACCATACCCGGCCCATTATGGGACTCGGTGAATAAAGTCATCATATACCATACCCGGCCCATCATGGGACTCGGTGCCATCATCATATCATCATATATATATATATATATATCGTACCCGCCCCTCTAGTGAGGGACTCGGTGAACAATGCAGTGAAACTATGCACGAAAACATACCCAGCCCGGGACTCGGTGAAAGATATATTAACGGCATGCACGAGCAGAATAATGAGCAACCATATGCAAACTAAATCATCATCTGAGACTCAATAGAATAATTAGAACGAACTAACACTTGAATCAAAGACAACAGTCATGTCAAGTACCCCTCGAATGTCACTATGGATTACATCAAATAGGACTTCAGGAACCTTAGACACGTATCAGGACATAATGAAATAGCTTCTGGAAATCAAGAACATTAGCCATTCTAGTATCTCTAAGAATAGGAGCTTCTTTGGGGTTTATATGTTCGTCGTCTGTTTGTTTACAGACCATGCCAAAAAAGAAAGAAGGGATAGCTTTACAAACCTTTGACGCTTAATCCGTAACTCGATAAGTATACGCTGCCCGAAGTACCTCAACCTATATTAAGATGTTAAGAACTAAGGTTAAGCTACGGAAAGGCTTAAAACGTATTTCCAAGTTAGTAGCTCATTTCTAGAAAATTGGGCGGCATTTCCCCTATATTGTTCACTTCCCGCACATCCAAACCAACTATAAAAACAACCAGAATAACATCAACAACAACACGTCCAAGTTACCATATCAAGAACTAGTCAAAACAAGATCCAAGAACACCTCGAAACAGCCCGCACAACACTCCAAATCAGTCCACACGTTGCAACATTCAATAATAGTCAACATAACGACCACGACATATTCAAGTTACTCCTAATGATCTATAGCCACAACACATCATCAAAATGACCTTATAATAGTCCAATAATTACAACCACCCAAAATTAATCTTTCAGATTCTAGAGGTACGTTTTAACTTATCTTTTCTTTCGAATCGAGCAACACAATAATCAGTAACTATTATCCACATACAAGCAAATCCCATGCCGACTTAACAATAACACGCCCCAAACAGCCCATCAACTACAACAACACAAATACTTAATCATAACTACACCTTTAATCCTTCAACTCAACAAGAACATCCCAATAACCTCATGAACATCTTTAAATATTAAGATTCCTTCACTTCTAACACATAATCAATAACAACAACAACAATTAAACCCAATTTAATTGAAACAACTCCAATTCAGCCCAATTTACAATACCAACGAAATCATGCATTTTCTTACTTCCAATTCCACTTAATAGGAGTTAATCTCTCAATTACAACATCATTAACTCCAATTACACTATAAGAAGAAGAAATCTTACCTTAAATTAGTTAGGACAGATCCTACAATCACTTGCACCAATTGCACCACTTCTTCTTCTTCAATTCAAATTCTAATGTGGCTGCCTTCTTTGAATGTTTAGAACCCCTCTAGGAAATTAAGAATTTTTTTTCAAAACCTTGAGCTTGGCCGTGAGCTGAAGGAGCTGCCATGGTTGTTTGTAATTAACTCTTCAAGATGAGTTTGTGAAGATGAAATGTGTGACTTAATGAGTCATTGCTATATATATATATATATATATATATATATATATATATATATATATATATATATATATATATATATATATATATATATATATATATATATGCAGCCTGCCTTGTTGACATGTGGCCAGCCCACTTGACATGTGTCCCATTAGCATGTCATCATCCATGCTCCAATCAAATTCAGCCATGTTTTAGTGGGGCCCACTTAGTAATCTGATCATAGCTATTAATTAATCATTAATCCCCACTTAATAATCTAATCATGGTTAATTAATCCCTAATCTTCACTAATGTTTCTACACTAATTGTAATTAATAAGCAAACCGTGCATTATTAAAATCGGGATTAAAAAAGTCCTTGTCTCATATCTCGAAAATAATATTGTCTTTGAACTTATGTCGATTAGCTTACGAATAATCCAACGCACAAAAATACGGGGTATAACACAAATGACCGTGGCTATTCATCTATTGACGCAGTTAGTTACCGCCCAGGCACAACGGCAGGGTACAGGTTCAAGTGACAGGGCAGTTAGTACTAGAGCCCGTGATTTCATGAGTTTAAATCCTCCCGAGTTTTTCGGGTCAAAGCCGGATGAAGAACCGCAAGGTTTTATAGATGAAATGTTGAGAACTTTAAAAATTATCCATGCCTTCGAAACTGAATCTGTGGAGTTAGCAGCTTATAGACTCTGGGATGTGGCGGTCTTATGGTATAATAATTAGATATCTTTACGAAAAGAGAATTCGCCTCCTCCGGTTTGGCAAGAATTTGTAAATGCCTTCATCCGCCACTATTTACCACCCGAGGTTCGTTGAGCAAGAGCGGATCGGTTCCTAAATATAAAGCAAGGAAATATGAGTGCCCGAGAGTATAGCCTTCAGTTTAATTCATTAGCTAGATATGCTCCGAGTAAGGTGGCCTACATGGGAGATAGAGTGCACACATTTGTGAGTGGCTTAGGGCCACACTTGTTCAAGGACTGCTTGACGGCTTCATTGCAAGATGGGATGGATATTTCCCGCATTCAGGCCCATGCCTAGAACTTAGAAGAGCAACAACATCCACAAAGGGGTGAGCGTGATATTGATAGAGGGCAAAGCAAGAGGGCCAAATCTATAGGTGCAGGTAGCGACGATAGGAGGATTGATGCAGTCATATCCTGACACTCGAGCCGCCGGCAACTAGTGCACCTCCACGATTTGCGGTAGGAGATTCGACCGCTCCATTCCTTCCGGTAAGGGATCGAGTTCGAGAGCCTCGGGCTCTCGGTTGGGGTGATTATAGCCGAGAGGGGCGCGATACCGCGATGTAGTCGGTGCGGTAGTTACACTTCGGCCGGTGTCGCCGGAGTTCGGATGCTTGCTACGCCTGTGGTTAGGTTGGGCACATGATGCGAGATTACCCATCGATGAGTGGTAGAGTTGGGGTTCGGCCACGAATCAAGAACCATTTCTTCTTCGTGCGCCCGCAGGCCGGACTCCCCCGGATACGGTAGGCCAAGGTAGCGACAGAGGAGGAGCATCTAGTTCAGGTGGTATCCAGCCCCATATCTATGCTTTAGCCGGACGACAGGATCTTGAGCCCTCACCGGATATGGTTATAGGTATATTATCCGTATTTTCTCACGACGTATATGTATTGATAGATCCAGGTTCTACACTGTCTTATATTACTCCGTACATTGCTGGTCATATTGGGGTGAAACCTGAGCCAATTAAACCTTTTGAGGTATCTACTCCAGTTGGTAATCCCGTGATAGCTAGACAAGTATACAAAAATTGCATAATTGTGATATGTGACCTCCAGACTAAAGTTGATTTAGTTGAGCTGGAAATGCTAGATTTCGATGTAATTATGGATATGGATTGGCTGGCCTCATGTTATGCTAATGTTGATTTCCGAATAAAAGTAGTTCGATTTCAATTTCCGGGAGAGCCCGTGCTTGAATGGAAGGGTAATACAGCATCTCCAAGGGGTAGGTTTATATCCTACCTTAAGGCAAGAAAGATGATAGCTAAAGGCTATATTTAACACTTAGTCCGAGTTCATGATACCGAAGTAAAGCCACTAGCTTTCCAATCCATTCCGGTGGTGAATGAATTTCCGGATGTTTTTCCAAATGAACTCCCAGGCCTTCCTCCAGAAAGAGAGATTGATTTTGCCATTGATGTGTTGCCAGATACCCAGCCTATTTCTATTCCTCCCTACAGAATGGATCCTACAAAATTGAAAGAGGTAAAGGCGCAATTGAAAGATTTACTTGAAAAATGATTCATTAGGCCCAGTTCATCACCGTGGGGAGCACCAGTCCTTTTTGTCGAAAGAAGGATGGTTCCCTACAGATGTGCATTGATTACAGGCAGTTGAATAAAGTGACCATAAAGAATAAATATCCTCTACCAAGGATTGGTGATTTGTTTGATCAATTACAGGGTGCTAAGTGGTTTTCCAAAATAGATCAAGATCAGGTTATCATCAAGTGAGAGTTAGAGAAGAAGATATTCCCAAAACAGCTTTTAGAACAAGATATGGCTATTATGAATTTCGGGTAATGTCATTTGGGTTAACTAATGCTCTGGCAGTGTTCATGAACTTGATGAATAATGTATTTAGGCCTCTTTTGGACCTATTCGTGATAGTATTCATTGATGATATTCTGGTATACTCTCGGACAGAGTCAGAGCATGCAGACCATTTACGTTTTGTTCTTGGAATTCTTCGAACTCGAGAATTGTATGCAAAATTTTTATAGTGTGAGTTTTGGCTGAATTCTGTGACATTTTTGGGCCATGTTATTTCAGACGGTGGCATTCAAGTGGATACTCAGAAAATTAAAGCTATGAAGACTTGGCCAAGGCCTACAACGCCCATGGAAGTCCGTAGTTTTCTGAGATTGGCAGGTTACTATAGAAGATTCGTGGAAGGATTTTCCTCTATTTCAGCCCCATTGACGAAGCTGACCCAGAAATCAGCTAAATTTCAGTGGAATGATGCCTGTGAACGTAGCTTCTAAGAGTTGAAGGACAGATTAACTTCAGCCCCGGTCTTAACACTCCCAGAAGGGCCAGACAATTATGTTGTATATTGTGATGCTTCTGGTGTTGGGTTATCATGTGTATTGATGTAGCATGGTAAAGTCATTGCTTATGCTTCAAGGCAATTGCGGAAACATGAGAAGAACTACCCAACTCATGATCTTGAATTGGCTGCAGTTATCCATGCACTAAAGATGTGGAGACATTACTTGTATGGTGTTCACATTGATATTTACACAGATCACAAAAGTCTTCAATATACTTTCAAAAGGAATTAAATCTGCGGTAGAGGTCTTAGTTAGAATTATTGAAAGATTATGACGTGAGTATTTTATACCACCCCAAGAAAGCAAATGTAGTAGCTGATGCGCTTAGTCGAAGATCAATGGGTAGCCTATGTGAAGTTCCTCCAGAGAAGAAGGAATTAATTCATGAGCTCCACCAGCTAGCTAATCTTGGAGTTCGTCTAATTGATTCAGGTGGTACAGGAATTGATATTGATAATACAGCTGTTTCATCCTTGGACATGGAGGTGAAAGAGCATCAATATAAAGATCCTCAGTTGAGCCATTATAGAGACACATTTCATGAAAAAAAGAAGTCTCCATTTGAAACTTCTATAGATGGGATTCTTAGATACCGAGGCAGGCTATGTGTTCCGAATGTTGCAGAATTACATCGTCGAATTCTAGAAGAGGCTCATTATTTTCGGTATTCTATTCATCCAGGAGCGACAAAGATGTATCATGATCTCAAGTTAATGTATTGGTGGGATGGAATGAAGAAAGATATAGCAGAATTTGTAGCTCAATGTCCAAACTTTCAGCAAGTGAAAATCGAGCATCAAAAGCCAAGAGGGTTATTACAAGCAATGGAAATCCCTACATGGAAGTGGGAAGTGATCAACATGGATTTTATTATGGGATTACCCCATTCCCGAAGCAGTATGATTCTATATGGGTGATTATGGATAGATTGAAGAAATCAGCTCATTTTTTCCAGTCAAAACCACGTACTCAGTAGAAGATTATACAAGGTTGTATCTCAAAGAGATTGTGCGACTCCACGGTATCCCTATGTCTATTATCACATATAGAGGAGCACAATTTATAGCTAAGTTCTGAAAATCTTTCCAAGAAGGTTTAGGTACTCAAGTAAAGCTTAGTATGACATTCCATCCTCAAACTGATGGGCAAGCTGAGCGTACCATTCAGACCTTGGAGGATATGCTAAGAGCATGTGTTCTAGGTTTCGATGGTAGTTGGGATGACCACTTACCCCTTATCGAGTTTGCATACACCAATAGCTACCATTCCAGTATCCAAATGGCTCCGTATGAAGCTCTATATGGAAGGAAGTGTAGATCTCTAATTGGATTGTTTGAAGTAGGGGAAGTACAGCTAATAGGCCCTGAATTGATCCAACAGGCAATGAAAAAGGTCAAGGTCATCCGAGATCGATTGTTGACAACCCAAAGTCGCCAGAAATCTTATGCGGACAACTGTCGGGGAGACTTAGAATTTCAGGTTGATGATTGGGTATTCTTGAAAGTGTCACCAATGAAAGGTGTCATGAGATTTGGTAAGAAAGGAAAGTCAAGTCCTCGTTATATTGGACCTTACAAAATTGTTCGCAAGGTGGGTCAAGTAGCTTATGAATTGGACTTACCCTCGCAACTTGAATCAGTTCATCCAGTTTTCCATGTCTCAATGCTCCATAAATATGTTAGAGATCCTACTAAGATCATGCCAGTAGATGATGTTCAAGTGACAGAAAAGTTGACTTATGAAGAGGTCCCCATTGCCATATTAGACAGGCAAGTATGGAGGCTTAGAAACAAAGAAGTGGCCTCAGTCAAGGTTTTATGGAGAAACAATAACCGAGAAGAGATCACTTGGGAAGTAGAAGAAAATATGAAGTCCAAGTACCCGCACTTATTCCAACCCCCGGAAGAGATCCTAGATGAAACATCAAGATTATGAGGTATGTATGTTCTCTTTTTATGCATATGGGTCGTGTGTGGCCAAACTTTATCGCTATTATGTTATGGCCCTGTAAGACATTGTTATTATGGGCTGTTGTGACAAGATGTTAGTGCCATATTACAAGGGAAACTCTAGCAAAATTTCGTAGAATTCACAAGAACTTAACATTAGAGGACGAATGTTTTTAAAGGGGAAAGAAAGTTACACCTCGGAAATGTACGGTGATTAGACTAACGAAGGGGACGAAGTGACGAGAACAAAATCGAAGAAAATATAGATTATACGACCAATTATATGGTCCGTATAATGGTCCATATAACCGTCACAGAGAAGGTCCATCACTGATGGGATTATACGGTCACTTATACGGACCGTATAAAATTATACGGATCGGATAATGTGCCGTATAATGGTCACAGAATCGAGATGTTGATGGGATGATTTCATGATCACTTATACGGACTGTATAAGTTTATACGGACCGTATAAGTGTCCGTATATTTTCCCGGCGGGTCAAATTTTAAGTTATTAAAAAGGGGACCCAAGTTCATTATTTTCATTTCCCATCTTCTCATTTCTTCTCCATAACTCAAGAGCTCTCTAGAGCCTTCCACACTCTTCATCTACAAGAACCCAAGAGAAATTCATGATCAACTTCATCAAACCAAGAGAATCAACTGCAAGAAACTCATTAGTGTTCATCCAAGTCAAAAAATCCCATTGGAAGTGAACTAGGGTTTTGGCTCAAGTGAAGTATTTCCACTCAAGGATCATTCCCACATTATCTAAGGTAAGTTTTATAATCATTCCATGTTGTTTAAAGTATTGGGAGGTTGAAAGACTTAGACTACGAAAGGATATAGAAAATGGGTTACAAAGATGAGAGTAATGAGATTTTGTGTAGTAATTTGAAACGAGCCATGATTCTTGATATGTTGTGATTACAAGTAAGTTATAAATGACATTAAGGACATGGGGTAAGCATTATATATGAGAAAACGTACTAGTGTACTATGACCAAGATTATGGATGAATTGAAGTTAAATTATGACCATGATTATGTAGGTGTATGAAAATTGTTGCTTATGATGTTGTGAATGTAATTATAGATGTTTGGGAGTTGATATGTAATATGGGAAAAGTTGTATAAACAAAGGAAATGCTGCCCAATTTTCTATAGCTTTGATTGAGCATGTTCATGTAATCGATTAGCTAATGATAATACGAACTCTCTTGAAGGTAGAAACGTGAGCGTTGAAAGAGAACGATCAAGCGATAGAGTAGCTAAATGAAAAGGCATGTGAGGCTAGTCCCCTTCTTCTAAGGCATGACTCCAATTGCATGAATTCTCCTATTTTCCCATGACTTTCTCATATTCCGGCAATCACGAGCCTACCATTAGAAAGAGCTTCACATGAGATAGAGAAACGAGATATGTCATGAGCATGATAGTGATGATGATGAGTTAAGTCTGAAGATCCTAAAGCTAATGATTCTAACTATGATCTATTGATGTTGTTTATTGTACACACTCACCTTACATGCTAATTCCTTCAAGGTGAGGAAGAATGTTTATGAATGCTCCATAATGGAATCAGGGATTTACGACCTTATGTCACCCCAATAAAGTATAGTTGTCCTTGAGTTACTATGCATGCATTATGATGAGTACATGATGATGACAATACATCGTGCCTATACGGGTTGCGGAGACACGCTAAGGCGGGGCGGCGTATACACCATGTCTAGATGGCCGTAGGCGGACACCACTAGTGGGAGGCATGAGATGGTTACTCCGGACGTGAGAGGCCTGGACGCGGGCTAATGATGATCACATCGTACCTATGTGGTCGGGCAGCTTATATATATATATATATATATATATATATATATATATACATGTATACATGATATGATGATGATGTTTATGAAGTAAGTCGGCGTACGTTATTTCCATTAAAATTGACGATCGGTTCATGATTGTTCTTCATTTGATATCCCCTGTTTCATTGATAATAACGTGTTGTTTATGCCTTACATACTCGGTACAATGCTCGTCTTGCGACGTCCTTTTCTTTGGATGCTTGTTCATGCCTGGTAGCGAGGGAGGTGATCCAGATTCATAGGAGGTATCAGCAGAATTGAGAGCACTCCATTGTTCCAGAGGTGTCATTGGTTATTATTTTGTGTACATATATTTTGGGCACGACGGGGTCCTGTCCCGTCCATATGTCTAGTACCCTAGTAGAGGTTCGTAGATACGTATGTGTGGGTAGTATGGTCTCACGATGTTCTTATTGTATGTATATTATTTGACAGCCGAGGGGCTTAGGTATATAAAGGTAAAATATGTTTCCAATGAAAATGGTTTTCCTACGATTATGAGTATAAGAAATATGAATGATCGCAAAATGAGTAATAGAATAAGTGGTGCTCGGTGGTTAGCCCCGGGTACCCGTCATGGCCCTAGTCGGGTTGTGACACAAAGGCTCTCCAAAAACCCTCTTTTCCACTCCATAAACTAATCCAAGCAAAAATCCAAGGGAGATTAAATATCAAGAGGCAAGGATCAAAACACCCATGTGCTAGAGGCCTTGCTAGGTTTAATAAACTCCAAGAATTCTTTGGATATTGAAGCTAGGGTTTTTATATAAGTTGATAGCTTGCTCCAAAGCTCATTCTTATGAGATAAAAAGGTTAGTTTTCATACTTATTACATGTTATCAAGAATGTTTAGTTGTTGAACAACTTGGGTAGATGGAGAAAGTAAAAGATGAGTTCTAAATGTACTTTTTATGATGTTTTTTAGTAGTAAGCTAACTTGAGTTATGATTCCTAGTATGATATGGATATAATCTTGCTATGGAAGGTAATAATAGTGGTGAGGAAGCATTATTATGAAAATGTGCTAAAATGGGTATGAAGTTGCTAGCATAAGTTAAGCATAAGGATGAATTTTGAAGGCTAAGTCGAATGTGAATACTTGATTATGATATTGTGGATATTATTGTGGTTGTTGGGAGTTGTTTTGTGATATAGTGGAAGTTGACGAAATAGCGGAAGTGCTGCCCAATTTTCATAGAACATGAATTATCCTAGTTTGAATTGAAGAGTATCATTAAGGCTTAACCATGGTATGAATCCTTCTAAATGTAGATTATTCAAGCTTGGCAAGGTGAACGCTAGATAGTTAAGAAGTCGAAGAGTATGTAAGGTAAACCCTTCTTTCATTAAGGCATGGTTCCCTTGCTATATATGTATATATATCCTTTCATGAGTTCCATAATGATTTATAAATGACTCTACCTCTAAGAGTACCAAAGCTCATGATTCTTGATACTTTTACGATACTAGTACGTCCTTTATATGATAGTTGATCCCATAAGGATAGATGTAACAAAAACGATGATAGCAATGATGTTGATGATACTTATGGACTTTTATGCATACGTGTCCAAGTATATATGACTATTATGTAACACCGAGTTTATATGGCAGTTTAGTATGATATTTATTACGTACACACCTTGCTAGTTGGGTACGGATAACACTTAGCCTTGGTAGGGCCAGGTATGTACGACACCGAGCCTTGTCATGGCCAGGTATGTGAAACCACCGAGCCTTCATGGTCGGGTATGCTATGGATGCGAATATGTATATGAATACTGATATGAATATGGATACGGATATGGATATTTTTATATGTATATATGTATGTACACAAGCATGCAATAGAAACGGAAGGTCCCTATAAAAGACAAGTAAGTAATTACGATGATGGCTACTATCTCCTGATTCTCCCATCTTATGCTATTTCTTATGCTGTCTCTTATGCTCCTGTTATGATGTTGATTATGCTTTACATACTCAGTACATTATTCGTATTGACGTCCTTTTATTTGTGGACGGATCGCGGTCATGCCCACAAAGGACGGGGAGGCATGTGCTTGATCCGTAGATTTCTTCTTCAGGGACTACATAGAGGAGCTCCATTTCATTCAAAGCTACAGCTTTTGGTATTATTCTTTTGTGTACATACCTATGGGCATGGCAGGGTCCTATCCTGCCTATATGATGTGACATACACTACTTGTTATATCCCGTATTTTGTACGTCGGGATAATCCGAGTCAACCACGATAAGTTAGGGTCAATACCATTCCGGAATACGAAGTCGAGATTTTTAACCACAAGTGTGTTTTGAGACATAAGTCGTTCATGATATTGTGGCATGGAATATTAAGGAAATTTGGGGTCAAAAGTTAAATTTGGAAAGTAATTAGCTCATGAAAAAAAAAAGGGAGGGGTCATGTGGCCGGCCACATGGAAGCTTAATATATGTAGCATAAGATGACCAAGTCATCATATTTCTCATCTTTACCATCTAGAAATTTCAAGAAAAAATTGGAGAGGAAAAAGTAAGAGGCCATTACGGCCATGGTGTAAGAAAATTGAAGATCAAGAATTCACTTCAAAAAAATATTTTCTCCTAGTTTCTCCGCTAATTGGAAGGCCCTACTCTGTGTGGAGTAGTCGTTGAACAAACAAAACGCTTTGTTCTTGCAAAACTCATTTCCTAGCCGTGTAAAGAGTGGAGTGAAGAAGGTAAAGAATTAATCTTATAACTTTTATATGTTATGAATGGTTGGTGCATGTCGTAGTATGTGGAAATGAATAAAATTCATGAAATTATGGGTGTTGGGGTGTAGCCGTGTGTGTGTGTGTGGCCGTGTATAGGTGTATTGTGTGGGGGTGGTGAATTAATTGTATTTAGCATGTTTGGGGTGTTGTTGTAGGGTATGGAAATGGATAAAAATCATGGAAGTTGTGTGTTGAAGTGATGGCCGAAAATGGATGGTTTTGTATGTGAAGGAATGAACAAATTTAGTTAGTATTTTAGTTGTTGTCGTTATGGAGTTATGATGAAAATGAAAGATTAATGATGAAAATTGATGTTGTAATGGTTACGGGCTGATTTGGAAGTTAATGTGCTTTTAATGTAGATTCTATATTTATCTTGATGGCATTGCTAACATGTAGTTTGTTGGTGTAGTTCATGAGTTTGGAAGAAAAAAAAATGTGTTAGTGTTGTTATGTTGAGTTGGGGAGATTTCGGGTAAGGTGATGGTGTGGTTGAATTGTTGGAAATATTGTGTGAATTGTTTAAAGTGTTCTTGAATATTGTTTGAATGGTTTTCGGATTAGTAATTGAACCTATGAGCATGAATATTGGTTTGAATGTAAGTGGTTGAATTGAATATAATGAATGTTGTTGAATTATGTAGTAAAGGGTTGCTAATGTAAGAATATGTTTAGAATTGATTATTGATGTTGCTAGTATGTTGTTGGTATGGTTGTTGATGAATTTAGGCCGAGTTGAATTCTCGGGTGTTGCATTTACGGGGGAAATCTTGTCCCAAATTCTGAGAATTAGGTGTTAGTTTGGAATTGAACTCTTAAGTGCCTTTGTTACACCTTGGAAAATTTCCGCGTTACGTACATGTCGGACGAACTAGTGATGAGTGCGAGGAGTGCGAGTGTATAATGTTTCATGGGCAATGTAAGTAAATGAGCTAGTAATGCATGAAAATAGATGAGGACGATTAGAACGAAAAGTCTTGGAAAAATGAAAAGTTGCGAGGTTTGAAATCGCCGAAAGGGTCGTAAAGTGCAAATACGGACCGTAAGAATCGGTATACGATGTCAAAAAAAATGCTGGAGGTCGTAATGCGCCATGAAAAACTTTAACTTTCTGCTTGATGAGAAATGGTTAAATACGACTGGTGGACGGACCGTGAAGTGATTTACGGCCGTAAACCATGGTCGTAAATCTACCATGCATGTTGCCAAGGTTTACGTTTCGACTTAAGCTTAAAGACGACCGCGAGGACGGTCCGTAAAGTGGAATACGGACCGTAAACCTCCATGGACGACCACTTGTTCCCCCCAGCCACGTATTTTCAAGTCATTAAATATAAGGACCAAGACTTGTTTATTTCATTTTCATCATTTCACTACTTCCCTCTCTAGGAATCTCTCTCTACATTTATTATACAAGTTTTCAAGGATATTTGAGGATCAACAAATAAATAAGTGGAGCA
>NW_026715309.1:0-40572 GCF_029784015.1 Lycium ferocissimum | reverse complement strand
CTGTGTTGTTCAAATTACTTTCCCACCCCCCCTTTGGGGTGTAGGTTTTTTTCGGCGATGTTCGAGTCCCCACGACCTTTTTCCCAGGCTTTTCCAAAAAGGTTTTGGGGAGGGGTCGGAGATATTGCAACCCGTAGTCTCTCCTTAGATTTCCGTTGTTCTCTATCCTTAAACAAAAGTCGTATCCGGTTTTGAGTACATTATCTATTCAAATTGTAAAACTTTTAAGCTCTTGTATGATGAAGCCCAGAGCTCGATTTTGGGAATTTCTTATAATAACGGTATTTATTCGCGTACGTTGTATCAAATTAAGGTAGTTATCTGAAGGGTTCGCCCACCGGGGGAAGGTTAGTGTGGGTGCCGCGCGATCACGATGATTTGGGTCGTGACACCCACCCACCACCAACTCACCACCCCCACCACCCACCTACCTTACCCCCAACCACCACCCTCGTACCCCCAGATCGCACCATCACCACCCACAACCCTCCCACCACCACCCCCACCTACCAATCCCCTCACCCCACCCACCACCATGCACCTACCCCACCTACCACCACTATAAAGTATCTTCACTATTACTAGCAAACATAAATATTGTTTCATTTTTTTATCAAATAATATTTTTATTTTATTAAAGTTGTATTTATTTTCTAATATTTAGTTACTTTTTATTTGAATTGTATATTTATCATGTTTAAATATATTATGCACATTCAGATGTTGAAAAACAAACTGTCTTAATCATTCAGTGTTCATATCTAAAAACAACATCTTAATCATTCGGATGTGCATTCAGATTCAGACGTCTTAATTTTAATGAAAACAAATGAGGCCTTAAGAAAGGAACTTATCTGAATTAGAACTTTGAGATCCTTCCAAGTCAAAGGTCCAAGTGAAGAAAATTAAAATTGACAGTTTTACAGCAAGTTTTTCCTAATCTGGTGACCATTAGTTATATAACGTTGTTGAATGCTCCAGTTATGTACATTTTCAGGCAAGGAGTAATTCACATGCTTGCATATATTCTTCTTTAGACACGGAATCACAATTAATTAAATGCAGATATTGGCTTAAACTAATGAGCTAATTATGCCACGAAACATTCCCATATATGACTTAGCTTTGAATATATGACCCCCTGCATTGTCAAGTCAAATACATTTTATTTAGAATTTTAATTTATTTTAATCATTATAGTTTAATATACTTAAGTTTTGATATATCTCATAGGAGGTATATATAAGTTTAGTATTTTCGTATCATAGAGGGTATAAATGTTTGATTTAAGAATATAAACTTATATATCTAAAACTAGATCATATTATATAAGAGTACATAGTGTAATTAACCCCAAATTAATTAATGGATAAACACCATACAATGCAAAAGCTAACGTGTCACCTTCTACTAAAGACAAAAGAAAGAAAAAGGGAGAAATAATTATTTTGCTAGGAGAAGAAAAAGGCACAACTGATAGTACCACAGGGGTCGTTTGGTGCATGGTATAGGCTGGGATATTTCAAAGACTAATTTTTTATACCGTGTTTGTTAGGAGGTATAAATTATCCTGGGATAAATTTATACCTCCCACCAAACACGGTACAAAATGATAATTTATACCTCCTACCAAATACGGTACAAAATGAAGCATAATCCCAAGGGTGAGATATCTCTTCTTATTCCACTTATCCCGGGACTATTTTATACCATCTTTTAGATGGTATAAAATAATCCTAAGATATGGGATAAATTAATCCCGAAATTATAATCCCGAGATAATTTTGGCTACCTACCAAACGACCACTAACATTAGTTCTATGGGTACGAACCTAACATCTCAGATTGGCTGCGCACCCACTTTCCGTAGGCTCATTTTTACCAAACTTAGACTTAAAATTAATGCTTTTTATTTGTCTTGATAAAAATGAAAATTCTAAATTTTATTTATATTTATGGAGAATATTATTCCTTTTTCATGTTCTGGGTTTGGACCATTTGAATCATGATCGCATTGGCTTAATGCTCTAGGGGTTATTTAGTAGGAAATATTAGAGAAAATAATCTGTGTATTAGCTTTGATATTACTAATTTCTTATTTGATACACTTTTTTAACATATATATAACTAATATTTGGTATGAATTATGCACCCTCTTTGGAATTATCCGTATACATAACAAACCAGGGTATTTGATATTAGTTATACACTCTCTTTGATGGATTATTAGTTATTTATCAATACATTGATAATCTAGCATTATTAAAGACAAAATTGTCTTGACATGTCAAAAGAATGTGCAAGGTATTTTTGTAAAAATTATGCAATGCATGCTATTTATAATACATCATATCAAACAGTCGATAAGAAATAATCTCAACATGACTAATCACGACATAACTAATCCCTGCATTAATAATTTACCTTATTCAGTACATCTTATATACTCTACCAAACGACCCCTTAATTGTTTGGATTGGATTATTCGAGCAAGCTTTAACGTTCCTTAATTATCTTGTCACCATTCATCGTGTTGTTAAATAAGCTACTGATTGTATAAACATAAGTAATTTCCACACACAAAAAAAAAAAAAAAAAAAAAAAAGGTATTAAGCACAGAATGTTAGAGGAGCATGAAAGAAATGGTCAATGAACTTAATTTCTTAAAAAAAAAAAATCGGATTTTTTTTAATCCTTTGATGCCCAAGTTTCTTGACTAGTGTTTGGCCATAGATTTTGTGAAATTTGAAGAAGAAAAAAAGAGTTTTTAAAATTGTATTGAAAAATAGTTTTTAGAACTTGAAATTGTGTTTGGACATGTATTTTATTTGGGAAAATTTGAAGTTATGTGAGTGGAAGAAAAATTTCACCCAAAAAACTGATCCACACTAGTTTTTGGAACTTGAAATTTTTTCGAGAGTCAATTTGACTATTTTTTGGAGCTAAATTAGACTAGATCAATTAATTCAATATTTTAAAATTAAAATTTAGATATTCAAAAAATATACAAAAGTACTATAAGTTGTAATTCTTCTCATATTAATATGCAAGGTATACAAATACATATTAAAATATTAATGAAGATTCAAGTAGCTTGACTCTCGGAAAGCGAAATGCTCGTCAACACGTATTTTGGGACGGAGGGAGAACATATAAATTTTTTACTTTAAGCATTAAGCCATCCATTTTTAATTTAGTTTGAGGACCTTTTATACATTTTTCTCCAGATTATTTTGAAACGTTGAAGTACTATTACCTAATTATCATGTGCGCATTTTACAAATGTTGGGTCTTAGTGTATAACAAACAAGTTATTAACTCTTATGTGTTAGAAAATAACAAAAAATAAATAAAATTATCCCTTAAAGTTAATCTAAATAAATGAGATGCTTTAATAAAAAATGTTGTTCCTTACAAGGATAAATTAATTAATGACTTCCAAGCATTTAATTGATATATAACCTGACCATAGTAGACAAAAACGGTGTGTTCCCTTTGTTCTCTTTTATTAGTCCACTATTTGACTTTACATTTTACTTAATAAATTATTAATTAAGTATTTACTTTACTAAATTGCTTATATAATCTGTGTTTTAAAAAATTTAAATTTGAATACTAATACTCCAATAAATTTTAAAAAATTGTTACTTAAAGAATAAAGATAAATCAAATCATTTTGCTTTGCTAAAAGGAACAAGCAAATCTCTGTTGAAGGAGTATTGTCATAAGCACGTGACTGCTTAATATAGTAAATTGATTGACTTTACATAATGTACGACTCTTTGTCTTAGGGGAAAAGATGAAAAAAGGAAAAGCCTGATCAAACGTCTTTCTAATAAAATAAAGCTAAAAATTTATTGTCTTTTCTTCCTTATCAAAATATGATGACAGCTTGTCTCTTAGCATGTCAACCCCAACTACCATAGACATAGTTCCTTCAACCTGTTAGACCAAAAGGAAAAGGAAAAAAAAAAAAGTGCCACTAATTAGAAATAGAAGAACAGAACAACACAACGAAAATATGTGAACAAAAACTATAAGGGGTCGTTTGGTAGATAGTCGAAATTATTTCGGAATTAATTTATCCCATCTATTGGGATTATTTTATACCATCTAAAAGATGGTATAAATAATCCCAAAGATAAGTGGGATAAGAAGGTATAAGCTGGGATATCCGTAAAGACTAATTTTGTACCATATTTGGTACAAGATATAAATTTATCCCAAGATAAATTTATACCTTCTATCAAACATGGTATAAAAATTAGTGCTGGGATATCCCAGCTTATACCTTCTACCAAACGACCCCTAATGGATATGAAGAATTTAACGTGTACAATTTGATAAGTCTACTGTTAATTAAACTCAAGAAATTATTAAATTGTTAATTAGTGGCATATAGCATATATGAAAATAAAGAACATAAATTATGCCTCGTCTTCTTATAAGAGTCGAGAAGTTATGACCTCTTTGAACTCTACCCAAGGTATTTTACTAATGAAAATTATTACTTTTTTCCCTTACCTTTCCCCACCATAAAATATATGTAGACAAAAAACACATTAAAATACTACTTACCTTTCCCCACCATAAAATATATATAGACAAAAAACACATTAAATACTACTTCCTTTTAAATATTGTTAATTATTGTAATTTATAGTGTTTTTTATATAGTCTCTAAATATGTACTCCGCTATTTTGAATAAATTAAAGTTATTATGTTTGAATTCACATCAAAATTATATAGTTTGATTCTCGAGGCAGAGGAAGTTTAAGTGTTGGACTTAAAATGTAAACTGAAGAACAATATATATTGGGGGAAGTAGAAGAAGTAACTGAAGAAGATTTTTTTGAATTCTGAGGCTTTAAATTTTGTCTAATAGGAAGAAGGGGACCAAGAAGTAGTACTATCCTTTTAGCACTTTGAATGTTTTTCGTTAACTTATTTTTCTCCAAACTTAAAAAAAAATAAAAAAAAAACAACAACAACATAAATACCATCATCTCTTTCCCTGTAATATTCATGTTCTTTTTATTTGTTCTATTCTCTCAATCAAATATACTCAAAGTAGTTCAGATGCTTTAAAAATATTGTTGCACTGGCTTCTCAAGAACACAACGCATATCAGAACATTTTTAGAGGATCCGAACAATGTAGCCCAAAAATCAGGTGGGGAATTTAGCAATTATAGAAAACAAAAAGATATTTAATAATACCTGAAAGTGTAAGGTATAAAAGACCCTATCTTCGAAAGTTTCAAAAGAAGATGCATTTAGTAGAACAGGTCCTTCATCCTCTAATTCTGATATAGCCTGAGCAAATGAACCTTTATTGATATTCAATGTAGATATTTGAACCACTACTTCTTTATCACTTAATTCATTTGCTGAAATAACAAATGAAGAGCTCTCAATTCCACCTCTTCTTCTTTCTTGCTTGTCAGAATCAGCTGAATTTTCTTTATTGGAGATAGTTCTTGATGTAAGATCTTCTTTCTTCTGAATCAGTCTTTCCACTTCATTTTGTAACTCTGGGATGTACGTTAGAATCCTTGATACTGTTGATGGAATGCTTAGTTTTTTCTGTAAACATGAAGATAATGAAGTGTCATGAGCATATGAGGAAAAAAAACTACTTTAGAATTCAGTCTAAATATCCAGCTCAAAGATTAAATTGATAGTTATTGGTGCACATAGGTTTAATCATGATGGCCGAATACAACCTAAAAATATTCTTAACATTATGTGATATTCTTCGTTTTGGGGCAAATCGATACAGTTTTTTTTCAAAAGGTCTCAATCACATCATTAAGAGTACCATATATCTTATATATAGCTCCTTCTTTCTTTTAGTTATCAATATGAGACTTTATTCGCACACTCTCCCCTTGACTAAGTTCCACATGCCCATTACCAAGATTTAGGGCTAATTCGGAATTCACTGTGTACCAACCATATCATCTGAGTACTCATCACCAAAGCCCATATGCTTCTTTCCGTGTGTATGCATTTCTAAGCTACAGGTAAAGGTAGTAATTAACCTGACCCGTACACGAGTAAAGGCAGTAAGTCGGGCCTCACGCCATCACTCTGCCAATTTCATACTCGTCTCATCAAACCATTGGCGCTCCAATACTAGTTATTGGGCGCTAAAACAACCTAAAGACACTTTTAATATGATGTGGTATTATCCATTTTGTACCAAAACCTCATAATTTCCCCCAAAAGACATAATACCATTAAGAATATCCTTCAGCTTATATATAGCTTCTTTTCTTTGGATTAGTTTGAACCCTATTATTATAAAAATATCATAATTCCCTTTTTCTTTTTCTCCTGTGACATCCAAATAAAGAAAATTTAAAAAAAATGAACAATTGAAAAAATCATACCGTATGGTCAGAAGCAGGAAGCAAAGAACGAAGAGAAGAATATAAGCTATTGATTTTTCTTCTCCTATCACGCTCACTTGCATTATGATTAAGCTTCTTCACCGTCTGATCAGGTTGATAATAATGATCATCACCTATAATAATCTGATGATCAAATTTGTTTGAGGAATCACAGTGTTGAAGACTTTTTTGAGATGTTGAATCTGAAGTTTCTAAAGCAGTAGTGTTTAGTTGTTGGCTCATAATTAGATCCTCTAATTGCCAGCCATAGTTATAATTAGAAATCAAAGGAGAAGATGAAGAAGAACTGGCTAGCATTTTGCTAATTAATACTTTGTAGACTAATTAATTTTCTGCTTTACTAATTTGTAATCAAGACAATGTTGTCATGACATTTATAATGAGAATCTATATCAATAGCTTCGATCAGGACATACCTCATCATAACAGTGAAATAAACCAATGTTAAGTTATTTTAATTATGTTTAGTCATTTTCTTTATTTCTTATAATAACAAGCACTATAGTACTTATGTAATTCCATGGACAATGTTTATTTGCATAAAATATGTATACACTTGTAATGCGCAATGCGTGTGGAAACCATGGCATGCACGAGCCTTATGTGGGATTTCACTTATAAGCTCGAGTATCAAGTGGCCATTACACGTGTAAGTACGATGACAAACTCAATGTATATCTGGTTAAAAAATATTAGATTTTCTTTTGTTGTGTTTGTACTTATTGTCACAAAAAAGTAGTGATAGTGATATTCTACATCTGCTGAATTAAATTAATTCATGAATCCGTCTTCAAACTTCGACAGAAGTTCTTTTCTCAACTTAATTATGACTATGGTTTAATTTCGTCTGTTGCTTGGATGCTTTTGGAAGTCTCGAGATGACTTGAAAGAATAAATTCTTTCTAGATTTGCTATGTGTTTCCAAAACAAACAATTAATTTATTGACGGGTTAACCACAGGGGAACCGGCAGAGCTGCAGCTATTAGAAATGGGTGATAAGCCTATGATTAAAAGCGCCGACTATTTATGAAGAACTGGGATCGGAATGCAAATCGATGAGATAAGCCTAATAAAGATTTTAAGTACTTCAAATCTATGTTGCGCGGGCTCTCTAAAAATGATGTCACATCCGTGTTGAATTCTCCAAAAATTTATTACTTTTTGAGTATCCGACAAGCACCCGTCGATAAATTGAAGAGTCCGAGCACATAGCTTCACATTATGATGACTGACATATTCCACTTACCTACACAAAGTATAGGGTTGTGACAATCATTAAGTCAACTGCCATTAGAGGGAAAAAGAAGAGTCCGGAGCCAAAAGGGCACTAAAATGCTCAAAATAAACCAAATGGGTGCTCCTTTCCACAATATACCAAAAGAGGTATGACGTGGAGGGGCCAACGTTATACCCAAAAAAAAATTCACCCTGTCAGACTTTAAAAAAAAAAAAAAAATAACGTTTTACAAAAATCAATTCTTGTAAAACGTTGGCTGGCCAACGTCTTACAACAATTAAATTTTGTAAAACGTTGGCTGGCCATTGTCTTACAAGAATTGATTTTTGTTAGGCCAGCCAACGTTTTACAAAAATAGTTTGTAAAATGTTGGCGAGTCCAGAACCAAAATATCCCTAAAAAAGTGGGGTTGAATCAAAATACCCAAAAAAAAAAATTGTGATGAAAGTACCTTTAACGCAGTATTTTACTGCGTTATAGAACCAGTAAAAAAAAAAAAAATTGGTCAACTTTTTTTTTTGCAACACTTAGTGTTCTTTTCAATACTTTGACCAACGATTAGTCGTGTGTCAAGACTCCGAAATGTCAATATTTAATATAGAACATGATATTTTTTTCTGCGTACAATAATGTAGGTTCAATACATCAAGGAAACATAAACGTTCGGATCATCATTTTAGGGGTTGAAAAGGTGCCCGAAGTAAGTTTTGTTTGAAAACTTTAGATTTAAGTGTTCTATTTTTATAAGGTTATTTTAGTTAACTTTATATGTCGAGAAAATTAGTCAGCTTTATTTTGGAAAATTGAAACTACAAAAGTGAAATTGACATTCACAGCTACATTGCCACGGGATTTTTACATTGAAATCTATTGCGTATCATCATATTATAAGTAAAAAAAAACTAAAAACTTCACGGCAATTTGGGGGAAAATTGAAATTGAATAGGATAACAGGTGTTTTTTTTAAAATCGGCTCGGCCAAACCGCCTTGCGGCCATTTGTCCACGTAGATCTCGAAAAAATACGCAAGATAAAAAAAATCGCGTAAACGGAGATCCGAGCGCAAAGTTATGACGATCTAAAGTTTGACCACTTTACAACTAGTTTTTCTCCCTGTATTTTTTAAATACGTTTTTATCTAATTGAATTAGATTTATATTCAAAATAAAGTTGTCTTGATTAAAAAATAACACGCTTAAATCAAAACATTAAAAAATAAAACACTTAAACCTAAAGTTTCCAAACAAAACTTACTTCGGATACCTTTTCAACCCCTAAAACGACGATCCAAACGTTTACGTATCCTTGATGTATTGAGCGTATATTATAGTACACAGAAAAAATATCAGGTTCTATATAAAATATTGACATTTCAAAGTCTTGACCCACGACTAATCGTTGGTCAAAGTAAGTGTTGCAAAAAAAAAAAAAAAGAATTATTAAAATAAGATGTTGCGATCTTTTTATGGAAAAAAAACACTAAGTGTTCCTTAAGTGTGTTATTTTTTAATGCATAACTTTATTTCGAATATGTTGCAAAAAAAAAAAAAAATCGCGTAAATCGGACGTCCGAGCACAAAAAATCGCGTATCTGTCTAATGTCGTGGACTGAGGAACGGATTTGCAAAATATATATATATAAGTAAAACGTGGACTGATCCACGCTTTACTTATAATTTTTTTTTTTTTTTTTTGTCTGACAGTTTGAAAAAAAAAAAAATTGGGTATAACGTTGGTCCCTCCACGTTATACCCCTTTTGGTATATTGTGGAAAGAAGCACCCTATTTGGTTTATTTTGAGCATTTTAGTGCCCTTTTGGCTTCGGACTCGAAAAAGAAACTGCCATTATATATTATTTCTAGTCCCTAAAGAGACAAAAGTACTTGAAGTACACTCATAGAGCAGTATCAAGTTATGCTGCAAAGGCCAAATTAAAGGGTCCGCTCCCAAATTCCAGGAAGGATAAGGAATCCAAATGTCACAACAGTAAAAGGCCATGATCTTCAAACTTACTTTATGAGAGTGACAATCTTCATTTTTGTAATCAATTTAGAGCCTTTTCTTCATCTGAATGACTCTATATATGTAGTAGCTCAATGTGATACAGTGAAAAAAATAAAGGAATAAATAAATCATCTCGATGGCTGAAACTGAAAGTATTCTTTTACATCTCAAAATGGCCAAACAGTGAGTTTTTGATAGGCGCAGCCACGAGACAATTAATTGTCACTACCCAAGTTCATAGCATATATTGTCTGTTTTGGGCTGAACAGATCTCATTGATTTGTTCATCGGGCTGCGCCATCATCGAGCCTAAAAGCACGGGTATAACGTGTGTAAATGTGAATTTGTTTTGTCCTTACAAAGCTCTTTACTTCCCTCTCTCCCATTCCGATATGAAATTCGTCTAAGGTGTCATGTGCAACTTGGCCCTTCTTTAGAATTTTGCCGACCTACAAACCTGGCAGTTCTTCTCTTTGACTCGGCCTCATCGGCCCGCTTTCCGTTGGGCGTCACAAAAGCTCTATTCTCAATGCTTAAATACGAGACCTCTAGTTAAGTGTGGTAAAAACAAGACCATCAAATTAAGAGGAAATAGCATTTCGCTTAGTGGATGTGATATTTCAAGATAGAGAAACTAACACCCAAATTAAAGTGAAAGAAATCTACAAAATCCCTAATTATAACTAGAACAAGTGAACAACTGAAAGAAAATAGAAAGGGAGTGCAAATGACTAAAAGTCCAAAGCGTTTTAAACCTTGCTAATTTATATGAATAGTCAACATGCCTATGATTACAAGATATTGCCTCTCTTGAAAATGAAGGCATTCACAATAACAGGGAAAATAAAATAAAAAAAGCATTTATATTTTCTGCTGATCCTAACCTACGAAAACAAGATGGGGGCCAAGAAAAAGTGCGAATACAACGTCTTTGTTATAATTAGAGCTAGAAATTCATTATAATAATCTGTTATCCTTCTCAAAATATGTTGAAAGCTTGTCTCTTAACATGTCGACTTCAACTACCATTGTTCCTTCAACCTGATAGACCAAACGGAAAAAAACAACAATTACAACTTTGAAGATAAATATGAACAAAAACTAAAAAATATATGGAGATTTTAACATGCACGGTTCGTTTGATAAGTCTATACTGTTAATTAAGAAATTATTAAGTTGCTTAATTAGTATCTGTGGAACTTAAAAAACATAGAAAGTACGTAGTTTTATTTTAAGAGTTACAAGCTCATGCCCTTTTTGGATTCTACTCGAGGTATTTTATAAATGAAAATTACCTTTTCCCCTCACCCCTCACTCACCACAAAAATATAAAAAGATAAGCATAAAATACTATATTGGAACTAGAAAGTAAACTAAAGAACAATATATATTAGGGTTAAAGAAGAAAGAGAAGAAGTATTTTCATTTGATATTTTATATTTTGTCTAGTAGCAAGACAAAAATTATAATATAAAAAATAATTGCATATTATTGGTAAATTTTGATATTGGTACTTGTAATACTTTACTACGCAATAATTAAAATGTAAAATTTTGTTATATTTTAATTATTTGTTAAACTTATATTACCAACAAATATGGAGTAACAATATCTGAATAATACCTGAAAATGCAAGGTATGAAAGACCCTATCTTCAAAAGTTTCAAAAGAAGATGCATTTAATAGAACAAGTCCTTCATCCTCTAATTCTGATATAGCCTCACCAATTGAACCTTTATTGATCTTCAAAGTAGATATTTGAAACACTATTTCTTTTTCAGCTATTTGACTTGCTGAAATAACCAACGAAGAGCTCTCAATTCCACCTCTTCTTCTTTTTTGCTTGTTAAAATTAGCTGAATTTTCTTTACTGGAAATAGTTCTTGATGTAATTTCTTCTTTCTTCTGAATCAGTCTTTCCACTTCACTTTGTATCTCTGGTATGTACTTGAGAATTCTTGCTATTGTTGATGGAATACTTAGTTTTTTCTGTGAGCATCAAAAAATGATGAAGTAATTAGTGAACATAATAGTTAAATTGATGAGGAAAAAAGAGAGGAAAAGTTTAGGGTATTTATATATATTATTTACAAAATGTTAAGACTTCATATATTTTTCAAGAACTTACTAGTTACTATGATATTTTTGCCAAAATTTAAATCAACCCGTATTTTGTTAAACTAAATTTGATTATAATTCAAGTCTCTATTTTTTTCTAACTTCAAGTTCTCTTTTTTCACTCCCAAAAAAATGAAAAACTATAGGTTGAATTTAAATTTAAATAAAAAAGACATACCGTATGTTCCGAAGCAGGAAGCAAAGAACGAAGAGAAGAATATAAGCTATTGATTTTTCTTCTACGATCACGTTCACTAGCATTGTGATTAAGCTTCTTAACCATCTGATCAGGTTGATTATGATAATCACCACCGTTAATAATCTGATCAAATTTATTTGAATCAGAATGTTGAAGGCTTTTTTGTGATGATGATGATGAATGAAGGCCAATAGCTGAATTATCTGAAGTTTCTATGGGATTGTAATTTATTTGTTGGCTTATTGGATCCTCCAAAAGCCAACCAAAATTATTATTATTTGTGGAAAACATAGGAGAAGAAGAAGAAATGGCTAGCATTTTGCTAATTAATAATCTAGGGACTTTAATCGTCTGCTTAACTAATTTGTAAAGACAATGTTGACATGATGTTGATATTGACAATTTATACCAATGTCTTTCAGCAGGTGACACCTGTCAGCATAATACTCACATAAATGAATGTTTAATCACTTTAATTATATGAGATTATTAGAAAAACGGGTTAACAACATTTAAGTCCCTCAATTATTGATAAATTCTAATTTTGATAATTGTGATATTTGATTAAGCATATTTAACCTTCATTGAACTGAAATGTGCATTTTTGATCCATTTGCTTGTAAATTTCACAAATTACAATAATTACTAGTCCTTCCACCACTTAATTACTCATGTATTATGTTAATCTTGTATTATTACTCCATAATTGACGGTAATATAATTTTTAAAGTAGTTCAAATACGTCATACTTCTTATATAAAGGACTAAAAACACACATTTCAAATAATTAAAGGTGAAAGGTTCTTTATCAAATGTCACGAGGTTCAAAGTTAGAATTTACCAAAACTTCTATTATCCCTTTCATCATTAATATACAAATGGCAATATTTATTAAAAAATGTAAATAATTGTAAGGCGTGTGGAATCCAATGGCATGCACGAGCCTCAATTAGATTTCACATATAAGCTCGAGTCATTAGTGGCAATGTCACGCGTAATCACGTTTAATTAATTAATTATGCCACCTCTAGCTTTTTAAGGTTAAAAGATTATACAAGCTTCTTCAAGTTGATTGAAGATCCATAGTATCAAAGAATATGCTACAAGTTGTTTTATTTTCTTATTCTTACATAGATGTGAAGTTACTAAAATAAGATGCTTTGGAGTAGTGGTCCATAGTTCGATTCAATTAATTATTTCAAGAAATTTATAGTATACCGACTTTTCAGGTACTATATTGTGCATAATTAGATTAGTCTTTTTCAAGCTGTCTTAATTATTTTGGTTTGTCTTCCGTTTCGACTAATTTGTGATACTATATTATTTTGGAAACGTTCAAATATTAACACTAGTGTTGCTAGGATTCTCATTTGTTACCTGAAAATCATAAACTTTCAATTCTCATGTTAAGAAATATTTGATGGAAATGAGCAACACTAACTGTCAGATATACCTACTCTTTAAAAAGAAAATATTTTTTTGTCACGTCATTTTCGGCTAAACATTTCTATAACTTATGACTCATGTTTACATTATTTCTTTTAATTTTTTGTCAAAATATAGTGTTGAGACAATCATTGATTAAGTCAACTGCCATTATATTTTACTTTATTTCTAGTCCCAGAATATTAATGAAGTACAGTCTCATAGAACAGAATCAAAGTTATTCAAGCGGCAAAGGATCTTCCCAAATTCCAGGAAATTAGATAAGGAATCCAACTATCACATATGTAAAAAGGCCATTATTTGCAAAATTCTATCAGAATGACAATCTTATTTTATATAATCAAATTTATGAGACATTTCTTCCTCTAGAATGACTATGCTAAGCAGTTTTTGATGGGCGGAAGTATGAAACAAAGTCTTTTAGCTAGAATGAAACCGAGTGAAATCTCTTGAATTTTTATTTTTTTAGTAAAAATTACAAGAAATAGTGAAAATATTTTCAATTTACTCCTCACTTGAATTAGTATGGTAAGACCTGAACCCTATTACTTGTACTTTTCTTTTGAGAAACTGTCAAGTGGTATTTAGCTTATGAAATAACTATAATATTTTTTAATGGGTCCCAACTTGGAATTGAGGCATAATTATTAGTGTTGTTTTTATTATTTTCAAAGAGGTACAGATGAACTTTTTAATATAACAAATGAAAAAAGTATTTTGGTGTCATAGAGCTTTTTCTAAGCAAAAAAGTCGCGAGAGCATATAATCTTTCATTATTAAAACCGAAAAGGGTTATATTTGCCCCGTGCTATTAAAAATAAGTTATATTTGTCATATTAAAACAAATATATCCCTACAATCATATTTTAGAGCTATACTTATCGCTCACCCGTTAAAACTAGTTATTTATCCATTACCGTTAACACATCATTTTCAACTTTAAAAAGTCACGTTTCATGCTCTTACAGTCAGCCCCATTTTTAATCCTAAATCGACCCGACCCACTTTTCTACCCACACTCAAGCACTGTCATTTCTCTTTCTATTCTGAAGATTTCGTTGAGCCTGCAAAATCAATTGTTGGTCCAAAGCTCCCTAATCTATCTTCTCCCACGATTCCTTCATCTTTTTCTTACGCAATAAAATCAAGTTTTATTAGATATATAATTTACTAAATAAGTATAAGGCATAATTCATTTAATTATTTCTATTTATTAAATATTTTTTGAGAATTGAGCAGTATTAAAAAGACCCACTTCTTTAATGTTATGGATGTGGTAGAAAGCAGTTGTCCACTTTAATCTTAAATTCCTAAAGTGACAATTATTTTGAGTTATAATGATAGTTGAAATTGATGGAGGGAGTATTTATATTTGTTGGGAGGCGGGTAGATATATATGTTGATCTGTATTTCTTGAAAAGTTGAATAAAGAAAAGGTTACATTAAAAATAATGAAATTAAATCTCACATAATTTCAGTTATATAATTACCTCTTTGGCATGATTTAAAAAATAATGTAGTGAAGTGTCTTACTTTCTGTTGACACCCAATTTTGTCCCTCTTTTATTCCAATTTATTTCCTCGGGCTTCTAAATTTATTGACGAGCTAAGTATTTTTATTTTCATTACTTTCATTTTCACTATTCTACTATCAACATTAATAGTATTACTTTATCACAAATTTTAAATGGTTCGTCATCGCTTCATTTTAGGATTTGTACTCGTTAAATTAATTATACTTTATTAAATATTTATTTTGTACATACTAATTATTAATTGTCTTCATTGTACTAGTTGTTAAATTAGAAGCCCAAAATAATTAAATAGAGAAGAAAATACTCAACAATTTCAGCCATTTTTACAAGTCCAAATAGACCAGGCCATCAACCACATTACTCTCTATTCGGCCAGCCCAATCCCAACACCTTACCCGATCCACAGCCGCACACCCCCCACGCACCTTCCCTCTCTCTTCTTTCTCTTTCCCTTCCTCTCTCCTCACTCCCTCTCCCTTCTTCAATAAAAATGGCAAAACCCTAGCCTACCTTTAGCCATGGACAGAGTTGTCCACCCCTCTTTCGTGGAAAATTTGTTTGTTCCCGTACCCTTCTCGTCTTTTTTTTTTTCCTTTCTCCTCCTCTCTCTTCGCGACGGAAACGAATCCACGTAACCCTTTCGTTGAACATAGGCCACGCATGGCCATTTGGAGTTAAGAATTAATGATCTTGTCCTTCTCCTTCAGATTTCCATCCCGTCAAGCATTTTGTTTTGTTGTTTTCCCTTCCCTTCTGCTGTCAATTTGAAATCCTTAATGAGTCTTGTCCATTTGTAAGCTCAAGTCCTTTTCTTTTGGCAGTACATTTCATTTTCGGGTACACAGCTTTAGGAGATTTTGTCTATTTCTTCCTTTTTTGATCGGATGGTTGAGAGACCTGCAAAAATCCGAACGTTTTTATTTTTGAGGCATCTTTGACCAAAATCACAATCTCAATTCCCGCCCAGCAAACCCTAGAAATGGGGCTATAAATAATCGTTTTCTGGAAATTGAGAGGGGGCCCTTTCGAGCCGTCGGAAATTCCAAAATTAGGAGTTCGGGAATCATAAAAAAAAAAAAACCCCACAAAAAAGAGGGTTTTTCTGCCGTCTTAAATACCCTAAAAATACGAATCTTGAGCCGCTTAAATTACCCTTCAAAACATTAGTTTTTAATCTGCCTTACATCGCCTTAAGACACTAAGTTCTCACTCTATTTTGCTTTGTCATTTGTTCAAAATTGAGTGCCGAGAGTTTGGGGTTCGTGTTGTTTCGAGGTACATCAGAGACTCGAAGCCTCACTTCGCTGCACTCGAAGCAGGTAAATCCCATTCCTTTCCCTTCATTTTAATTTCGTAGTTTTATGTGCTAGCTCAGTTTGGATTTTGTTGGATGCAGCTGTTATTACTTAGTTTAGGCTATTAGCATGTGTGGTCTAGTTTGAACACTGCTCATTTATATATTGATGATTCAATCCAGCAAGTTTTCTTTATAGATTTATTTAGGTTTCATTCCTAGTTAATTTGGTTGATGAACATTTAAGCATGTATAGTCACTCGTTGTACGATATGTTTGTTAGAATGACCATTAGTTGGTAGTTTTTGTACGCTCTGTTTGGTAACATTCTTCCCTTTTGTCTTTTTTTTAATATATTGTTCTATGGGTTTATATGTTAATTATGTGCTTAGTTGATCATGATTAGATTTATTACTTTTAATTGCGTCTGTGGTTAGGTTTATGTAGTTCGTTTGGTTCATTCCCTGTTTTAGTTAGTAGTGCATAGTTTAGTAGACAATCTTATTGTTTATCATGTGATTGGCAAAATTAGTTCAGTGCCTTATTTTAGCATATCTATAATTCTGTTTTCAAAACTGGATAGTTCGTCATGATTTTTAGTCGATTACGTTTTATCCTAGTGTTCTTATGTGTTTGGTTGACAGATTGGTTAGTCTAAGATAGGCTAAATGTGTTTATTATGTCAAAATATGCGTTTTCCTCGCGGTTAACTGAATCCTATTTGGTCTGTGAGGACTCTATATGTACTAAGTGTTTGACCGTGGCTGTATTGAGGATGATATGCCTGCCTAAATAACTGGTGGTTCATGCTTAATAATTTATAATGCATGTTTAAGGATTGTAACTCATTTGGTCAGCTTGTATATCTTCCATTTTAGTTTTAATCATTCATCATCTGCATAATTGAAAATGTTATTAAGGGTGTCGTATGAGACTAGCATGAAAGCATGATTTCCGCTCCCCTTATTCTGTGCTGAACTGCATATCCATGATTGTATTGTCAAGTATTTTTCCATTTTTTTTAAAGTTCAGCATGGTCCCTTGGAGTCTTTGTTTGGCCCGTGAAGTATTGCTATATGGTTCGGTTGTTGGCAGAAGCTTATTGTTGTCTGAAACAGGGTTCACATAGTCTTAATAAGATCTAAAAATGTTTTGAAAGGTTTAGTCTATTGGATTGTAGGGAGATATTACGTTTGAGTGTTGTCCGTAAACATGTTAAGATTTTGGTGGGTTAAATCATGGCAAGATGTTAACTGGATTCTCAGCTAAATTTGAACCTTTCCTGCTTACTTATATATAAGGTTGGCCTTTGAAATACCATATGACTATACTGGAAAATGTATCTTCTTTTACTTAGGCCTGAACTTGTTATTTGCCTCATTGGAGTGGCTTAACTTTTGGGTACATAGTCATGTTTACGTTAACAAAAGGGAGTGCAGATCTGTGTGAAATGCCGTGATGATTTTGTGCTTGTTTGAATTCGTATATGTTAGTGTATCTAATGCATCCTTATGAATGTGTATGCATGAAATACACTTAAATATACATAGTATATATATAATCTATGGAGTTGTCTTGAATTTGTATTTTCACGTGTTTAGCCTTATTGATCGTATACTAATCTCTTTCGTTCATATTTTTTTGCATGAACCTCGCATACGAGTCCAAGGGACTCGTCTCCCTCCACATTCGGTGTTGGGCTAAAGCCCGACGTGATATTCTCTTTCGAGTCAATCTATGTCCGCAGCAAATAAAAGATTTCTGGGCCAGAGCCCAATAGCAGCTACAGATCGCGGTAGCCCCGTAATGGGGCCGATCCATTTGATTCTATTCCCGCTATTTTATTTTCCTTGTGTATTTGATTGCTTGGCTAACATTTTGTCTATTTTTTTTATTTCCTTAGTTAGGACGAACCTTAGCCGAATCAACGGATAGTTTAGTATAATGGGTAGTTAATTTAAGGAAACTAACTATTAATTCCATAAGTTTCATTCTTGTTTTTATTTTACGTTAAAATTATTTATAAAACCTATAATATTTATCTTTCTTAGAAAAATTGATTGATTATATATTTTGAGTCAAAGGAATTAGGTTTTTTATTTTACTATCTTAAAACTTCAAAACGTCACTAACACAAAATATGACTCCGATTGTATTTTTATAAACATTTTAGATTTACCCAATTATACATATTTTTAGCCGAAATTGGTTAAATAAAGAAAGAGAAAGAAACTCACTTCTTTAGCATCCTATTTATAAAGATAAGTTTAGATTTTCTACGTCATCATATTCATATGACATAATTTTATCAAAAGGTTCAAATCGCTAAGTCTTCTCTTAAAGGCTATTACTTACATGCAAACTATTATATTTTCTACAAGTCTTATTTTAAATAAAATTATTATATTTATAATTTTAACAACACTTATAAAGTTATTTTCTTTCTACAACACTATATTTACACTTAGCCTAACTAATCATAAGTCCGTATTTCGGATTAACCATTATTGATGGAACTTAGAGGATGCCTAATACCTTCCCTCTAGGTTAGTTGAACCCGTACCTAGAATCATTTGGTTTCATAGATTTTAAATAAAATTAACTTTAGATAATTACTCTAATTACCTTAGGTGTCCTAATTCACCATAAAATAATTAGGTAGCGACTCTTAACTTTAAATAACCCCGGAATTACTCGGATGTTGTAAACTATTTTGACTCCGGTTAAAATAGGGTATGACAAGGACAAGTAAGCTTTCCAGCAGTCATCCAACCAGATAACATCCCATAAGCAGGAAAATCGTTAATAGTCCACATCAAAGAAGCACGCATATTGGAATTGCTCTTAGTTGATACATCATATGTCACTACACCTTCAGGCCACAATTGTTTTAACTCATCAATCAAAGGTTTCAGATAGACATCAATCAAAACTTTTGGATTACGGGGACCAGAGATAACACAATTTAGGAATATGTAGGGACTTGTCATACATCTCAAAGGTGTTGATTATATGGAGTAAGAAATATAGGCCAACAAGAATAGGTGCGGCAAAAGAGTACATGGTGAAACCATCCGCACACAAACCCAAACGAATGTTTCTTGCTTCACTAGCAAAATCAAGATAAGTTCTATCAAAAAATTTCCACGCTTCTCCATCCGATGGATGACACATAACAGCAGGTGCCCTTCTATTTTTGTTGTGCTATCTTATGTGAGAAGCAGAACCCGGCTATGCAAACAACCTCTTTAACCTAGGTATAATAGGTAAATAATGCATCGCCTTAATTGGAACCATCTTCCCACTAGGTGTCCGCCTATAACGCGCATGTCTATATAATTTACATTCATTTGAATCGGCATCTTGCTTATAGAATAACATACAACCGTGTGGACAGCAATGAATTCTATCATACGACAATCCTAATTTGGAAACCAATCTCTTTGCTTGATAGTAACTCTTAGGTATGTCGAATTCCGGACTAACTAGTTCCCCCACAAGCTTAATCATTAAGTCCATAGTTTTTCTTCAAAAATTCAATGCCCGATTTGATATTAATCATTCTAACCGCAACGTACAACTTGGAATGCTGACTCCCTGCCCAAAGTGGACGACTAGCCTCTTCTAATTCTTAATAGAACCACATTGCTTCTTCATTAGGAGGTTGCTCAAAATTTTGCTCAGGTTCAAACCCAGACTGTACGCCATAAGCATCATTAATCAGATCATTAACTCTATCATATTGGACATGACTATATTCCTGCGACCCACTACTTTCACCAACAACCATATTATAAAATATACCACTGACCCCATCATTCTCCATGATCAGTCAAAACATAATATTTCCCCTTAAACCCACGACTATATAAATGAACCCTAACCGCTTCCGGTTTTAAATACTTCTTACATCTGTAACGAGAACAAGGACACCTAATTACCCCTTCATTTTGAAAAGGGTAAAGTGACATTGCATGTATGATAAACCCGTTAACACCTTTAACAAATTCATCATGTACACCCACACGATCACTATTATTCATATTATACATCCACATACGATCCATCTACAAAAATATACCCACAAATTATTGAGGTTATAGAAATATATTATAACTTAAGAATTCTAACTTAAAATATATATAACTTAAGAAAACAATATCTCAACCAATTCTAACTTTGAATTCTCAAAAACAATTCTAACTTTAATAACTTATGAATTCTAACTTTAATATAACTTTGAAAAGCACAATCCCAACCAATTCTAACTTTAAATTCTCAATAACAATTCTAACTTTTAATACCTTATGGATTCTAACTTTAATTCTAAAAATTGAAAAGTAAATCTAGTCAAAAAAGTCTACATTTTAGTTTAGAGGTTATAGAATTATTATAACTTAACAATTCTAACTTTGAAAAGCACAATCACAACCAATTCTAACTTTAATAACTTATGGATTCTAACTTTAATATAACTCGGAAAAGCACAATCCCAACCACTTCTAACTAAGATAACACAAATACATTGACAATGAACATAAAAAATAGCACAATCTCAAGCAAAAAAAAATGTCACGACCTAATTACCCACCTACCTTATTATCACTAGTAGGCGAACCCTTACCCGTTAACCTATTAATCACTAGCCAATTTCAACATCTTTAATCATATATACTCTATCAATCAATAAATAAGTGAATGAATAAATAGTCTGACCAAGTCATAAATAATAATTAATATAAGTGCGGAAGTCTTAACTATTACACCCCCAAAATCTGAAAGTCATTGTACAAGGACTCTAACCAACAATGTCCAAAGAATGAAGTATATCTCAAATATAATAACAACTAATGTCTGGAATGGAAGTAGACATCTAAAAAGAGAGATCTTTAAGTGGCATGGCATGGACAGAAGCTCACCGTCGGATCCGTTCAAGCTAACTAGCTTCAAGCTAGAGATGTGGTCTGGATGAAATCTCTGGAACACAATCTACACTCAAAAGGGTGCGAAAGAAGGTAGTATCGGTACAAACACTATGTACCGGAAGCATCATAGGCCGACTAAGATTAGTTCACGCATATAAGTATAAAATTAACAAGATAAACAGATAGGCACTTAATACTCAAATCCAAGTCATAGAATATCCCATAACAGAGCCACAACCTAAGATGAAGCTTCTAAACTACAAGTTTGTCAAGTTTCAATAATCTCACATGATAATCACAAGTCCAAGTTCCGTCCCTAGGTAGAGTCACCAATCCACAATTTAACTCAGTCAATGGTCACATTTATATCACAATAGGCATTCAACATCCATACCAAAACCAGAACCAAACGAGCATATCATAATGTAGAATAAAATGTAATGATGTACAATGCAAAATATGATGAAGTGCATGCAATGCCCTGGCCAAATACACACTGTACACACATGCTCACTAGTGTCATTGCCCAGAAGTCATGACCTACATTGGATCCGTGTACCACTCATTCCGGATCCACTCCTCGGACCCGAGCTCACAACTAGGCCATATCCTCACCCCCAAATAAACGTGCTCATATATATATATATATATATATATATATATATATATATATATATATATATATATATATATATATATATATATATCGAACCTCCTCGGACCACAAGGTCACAACTAGCACCAAATAGTATCACAAGTTCAACAAGAAGATTATATTAACTTCTTCACTAATTTCACATCACAATGTATGTCTTCACGTATTCCACTTCATTAGTATGTATGGAATATGAACAATTAGCAATATCAATGTCAAACACAAGGCATCATGCCACAAGTCTTTCATGAATCCTTACCGAACCATTTCCATCATATATGAGTGTATGAATGCATAAATGAGTGTAAACATGGTAAATCAATGCAAACCAATAAAGCAACAGTGAAGGTACAAGTCACAAGCCACAAGCCACAAGCCACAAGTCATATCAAGACTTGGATCAACTCAACCATGACATCGATCATACAAACCGTCTCACCCAACATAAGAGTCTATGTCCCTCTTTACTTCCACATACAGCAAGTACGCCTCACAACTAAGTCTTGTATCACCAAGATGCTCCATTTTTTTATATATTATCATCAACAGTAAATCATACATCAAGTTTTCATCTACGTACTGTCATAAGTTTATATCACAATTCAAGTCTAAACTCATTATCCTTCCTTTCTCCGATGATATGTGTCACAATAAGAGAGAACTGAGTACAACACGACAATTTAGGTAATAAGTCTAATCACAATAACAGGGCAACAAGCCACCATCAATAACAATCAACCTAATAGAAATCCATCCCGAATCACCACAGTATGAATACAACTACACCTCATATTTCAGTACATAACGTAATGACGACGAGCCCACAAAATCAGAAGTCATACCAAACTAGCTAATATCCAACCAAAATACCATGTCCGAAGACCTAATCATGCTTTGTCCCGTCAATTCTACACAATACATACGTTTCGCTAATCAAAGTCTGACTAAGGTAAGCCATAACCTACCTCGAATGCAGAACAGGAGCCACGAACTACTCCACACGAGCCTTCTATTTCGGAAGTGCCTCAAAACGGTTAAAGTCTAACAATATGATGCTAAGTAAGCAACAAACCATGTATTTAAACAATAACAACATTTGGAGAAGAACACCCACTTACTTCTACCCTTTTCAATGGATGAAACCATCCTTTAATGGTGAATTTATCATAATTTCTATCTCTAGAATCATTAACCTTCAATTCATGGGTTTCTAATCAATTTTGCCCCCTGCAAACAAATTTTAGGACAGATTTTCATTTTTATTAGAACCCTAAGTCTCAACAGGCAATTCGACCATAAGAAATTGAATTCCCTTCCTAGAAAGTGATAATCTATACCCCTATATGATTAATTAATAACAAAATCAATAACCCATCAATTATTTAAGGGTTTACTAATTCAAGGGTTCTAGGATTCTGACCCACCATTGATGGACCTTAAACTAATAATGGAACTTGAAGAAGAATGAGAAAGGAATAAATAAAGGTGGGGACTTACCCTCCAAGATGCTTTCTTCAATGAATGGAATGAAGTTTGCTTCCTTCTCTCTTGAAAATTGACTTTGGGGTCTTGTGGGTAATGGTTCGGAGTTGGGGTATAACAATAGGGCTTTCTGCCCCTGTCGATCGCTGCGGCTGTCAGTGGGTCACTATAGCGGACCCGTTATAGCGGCCATGGGTCCGCTACAGTGGACCTGCTGGAACAACACGAAAAAGGGCATAACTCCCTCATACAGAGGCGAAATGCGACAATTCTTTTTGTTATAGCTTCGTAATTATGATACAGATCTAATGGTTCAAACCTCACATAAAAAAAGGTCATTTGTTCAATCTGGACCCCTTTCTATCCAAAGACCTATGGCGAAAACATCAAATATGAGCGCGACAAAACCGAAACCCATCTTAAACTCTTTGGAACCTCACCAAAACTTGTGGACAAGTTCAAAATCATCATACTAACTCGTTGAAACTTTAAAACATTGACGCAGGGTCATCCTAACCTGGCGTTGACCGTGGTCAACTCTAACTCATTAACTTAACTAGCTTCTTCATCAATGACTCAATGTACACTCGAACCTTGCGGGAACCAACCCAGTGACTTCACTAAGTCATAGATCGTAATAACAGGATTCTGGAGAAGGGTTAACAAGGTTAAATGGGTCAAAACACTATAATAATCAAACGGGTCGTTACATATATATATATATATATATATATATATTGTTTTACATTTTTTCACAAATTCAGTATCAATAATTTAAGAAAGCACAATACTAACCAATTCTAACTTTGAATTCTCAATAACAATTCTAAGTTTAATAACTTATGTATTCTAACTTTAATATAACTTTGAAAAGCACAATCCCAACCAATTCTAACTCTGAATTCTCAATAACAATTCTAACTTTAATAACTTATGGATTCTAACTTTAATTCTAAAAATTGAAAAGTAAATCTAGTCAAATAAAGTCTACATTTTAGTTTAGAGGTTATAGAAATATTATAACCTAACAATTCTAACTTGGAAAAGCACAATCACAACCAATTCTAACTTTGAATTCTCATTAACAATTCTAACTTTAATCACTTATGGATTCTAAATTTAATATATAACTTTGAAAAGCACAATTCCAACCAATTCTAAAAATTGAAAAGTAAATCTAGTCACATAAAGTCTATATTTTAGTTTTGAGGTTATAGAAATATTATAACTTAACAATTCTAACCTTGAAAAGGACAATCCCAACCAATTCTAATTTTGAATTCTCAATAACAATTCTAACTTTAATAACTATGGATTCTAACTTTAATATTACTTTGAAAAGCACAATCTCAACCAATTCTAAAAATTGAAAAGTAAATCTAGTCGAATAAAGTCTACATTTTAGTTTGGGCAAAGGGTCAAATATACCCCTCTACTTTAGTTTATTGGTTAAATTTACCTTCCGTTAGCCAAAGTTTACAAATATACCCCTCTGTTAGCCAAAGTACACAAATATACCCCTCAGCGGATGGAAAATCCCAAATTAATTAAAATTACCCATTTAACTTAAAAAAAACCACGCCCATCACTTTGACCCAACCCGACCCACAAAATTATTTCCCCCACACCCTATTATACCCCTATACGCCTTAGAACTCTTCAGTCAAACCACAAAGCCCGATATTTGAGATAGAGCTGTGTGTACTTTGATTTCTATATGTTGCTTCCTCACTTGATTCTTGTGTACAGCTTTCTTAGTTTTTCATTCTTGAGCAGTTTTGTAATATGTAATTCGTTATCGTGGAAAAGAAAATTAGTGTATGAGTTCCCAATCTTTATTTAGATGTAAATGGATAAATTAGACGGTGTTTCCAGTAGCTCTTGTCTGTAATCAGCTCCTAAGTTACACAGACAGAGAGGTTCTACTCTCACGTTTTTACCAACCCTTGTACAGTGACGTACGATGGGGAAATAATATTGTGGGTCGGGTCGGGTCAAAGTGGTCGACATGGGTTTTTTTAAGTTAAATGGGTAATATTAATTAATTTGGGATTTTCCATACACTGAGGGGTATATTTGTGTACTTTGGCTAACAGAGAGGTATATTTGTAAATTTTGACTACCAGAGGGTAAATTTAACCAATAAACTAAAGTAAAGGGGTATGAGTTCCTAATCCTTATTTAGACATAAATGGATAAATTAGACAGTGTTTCCAGTAGCTCGTTTGTAACCAGCTCCTAAGTTACACAGAAAAAGAGGTTCTACTCTCAAGTTTTTACCAACCTTTGTACAGTGACGTGCAATAGGGTGAGGGAAATAATTTTGTGGGTCGGGTCGGGTCAAAGTGATGGGAATGGGTTTTTTAAAGTTAAATGGGTAATTTTAATTGATTTGGGATTTTCCATCCACTGAGGGGTATATTTGTGTACTTTGGCTAACAGAGGGGTATATTTGTAAACTTTGGCTAACGGAGGGTAAATTTAACCAATAAACTAAAGTAGAGGGGTATATTTGACCCTTTGCCCTTTTAGTTTTGAGGTTATAGAAATACTATAACTTAACAATTCTAACTTTGAAAAGCACAATCTCAACCAATTCTAATTTTGAATGCTCAATAACAATTCTACTAACTTATGGATTCTAACAAAAAGCACAATCATAACAAACAAACAAACAAACAAAAAACTAGTCAAATAAAGTATACATTTTTGCACAAATTCAACATCAATAATATTACAAACAATGATAACCGACGTGGGACGTCTGTTTTTTTTTAAAAAAAAAAAAAAAAAAAAAAAAAAAAAAAAAAATTGGTGGAAATATAATTTCAAAATTGCGCGAAAAATACCGACGTTGTCCGTCGGTTTTTTAATTTAAAAAAAATAAATTAGAAATACACAAAACCGACGCACTGCGTCGATTTTCCGCCGATTTTTTAAAGCGATGCAATCCGTCGATTTTTTGTCCGTCGAATTTTGACAGTTTTTTGAGTAGTGTGCAAGGATAAGCTTAGTGTTAAGATGGGAATGGCAACGAATGGACCAGAAGGACTAAGTGCAATCTTTGTTAATTAGCAACTTATGGAAAGATAGCCTTTATAGACTGACATAGTGACATGTGCGCTCTTAATGAATATGACACCATGTTGCCAGATTTCGACATTTTATACAGTCCGTTGGACATTATCAATTAGTAAATAGTACAGGATTATTTGGATTCACTATTCCGTTTGAATCTTCGGCAAGATATTCCAAAAATCTGAGTGGGGGCATGAAAATTAAATATTTTTTACTTTTTTTAGAATTTTGAAGTTGGAATTAAAGATGAAGTTGTGTTTGGTTATAGTTTTTGCAAATAATATTTGATTGTTTGATTGTATTGAAAGTAAAAAAAAAAATGAAGAAAAAAAGTAAAAACATAGTTTTAGGTGTTTTCCAAATTTCAAATACAACTTCAAACTGTATTTGGAATTTCATGATATTTCCAAATAAAATGAAATAATTTTTCAAAAAAAAGTGAAAAATTCTCATGGCCAAATGGGGAAGAAAAGGTTCAGAAAACTGATTTAGTTTTCTGGAGACGAACCAAAATATTCTACAATAACCGAGAACAATTACGATGGTTTTGGGAAAAAAAAAACACACACACACACAAAAATAATATCCAAAACGCAGCTTCAATTTAAATCAAACCGTAACACATAATCATTATGTTGGGAAAGATACATATTTTGCTCCCAAATTCGTCCAAGAAACACCCCTTAATTACATGGCCTAAACTTTGCAGATTACTCTTTACTTACTATTCTTGTCTGAAGTGTATCTAATTAATATCCCCTGGAGAATACAGAACCAACCTTTGGTAAGCAATGCTAGGTATAGCTGCAAGGCATGTGTGTGCAAGTCCTTGCTATTCTGGTCTTTATCATGTTTTCTTTTCTTGCTTCTTTATGTGAGGCAGTGGCTTCAATATATAGCCACACCTTCTCTATTTAGATTGTAATTGAACTCTACAATCCCAATCTTAGTAATGTAACTAATCTTAAATTATTTCAATATTTATATACTAATCTTAAGCTAATTATTAGACCACCTAAAGTCCTACACGTTCTCTCTATCAAACTGAGAGGTGTTGCTTGTGATGGAAGGACTAACTAATGTCGTTAAAATGGAAGGACTATTCTTGGAATTAGACCCGGAGTTGAGGCAATATTGCCACAATGCTATGGGCGGCAACCATCTTGTCATGGGACACAACCTGAAAGACACGGATTAAATTTATTCTTTTTAATGTTTAACCTGCAATATATTGATAAATTGCAGTTATTTTCATGACATATGATGACAACAACTAGTTGTGAACAAAAAGTAAAAGACGCACTCCAGATCTATGTGAAAGAAAGACAAGTAACACTTTGTGTGATGATAATTTAGATGAATTATCAGAGGCGAAATGAAGTTCTTGATAAATTATGGGTCTGAAGAGCTAATTCATTTCACGTACATCCAAGTACTATACGGGGGCCTATTGGAGTGTAGGACCACGTGAAAAAAAGGACCTTCTATAAGAGTGGTTCATAAAATAATAATCTAGAAAGATTCGTGTTTGAATTAATTTGATCTTGTTATTAAATAAGCGGAAAAGGTTCAAATATGCCATCCAACTATCGGAAATGGCTCATTTATGCCACTTGTCAATAGTTTGGTTCATTTATGCCATCGAACTATAGGAAATGACTCATTTATCTTTATCGAACTATAGAAATAGGCTACATTTATGCCACTCATCAATTGACTCATTTATGTCATCGCCTGTACCAAAATGACTCATCCATGCCATTTTTCATTAACGCCAGTTTTATAATACCAGATATGACACGTGGCCTCCAATTAGAGGTCTACGTCGTTTGATTAAACTAACCCAATTTTAAATACCAAATTAATAAAAAATCCGACACATACACCTTACCCACCCACAACCATAATCTAGTTGGAGGTCACGTGTCATATATGGTATTGTAAAATCAGCTTTAACGAAATATGGCATGGATAAGTCATTTTGGTAACATGCGATGGCATAAATGAGTCAAACTATTGATGAGTGGCATAAATGAGTCATTTCCTATAGTTCGATGGCATAAATGAGCCATTTCCTATAGTTCGATGGCATAAATGAGCCATTTCTGATAGTTGGATGGCATATTTGAGCCTTTTTCGTGGAATAAGTAATATTGCTGACGCTGAGATATATGCCAATTGACAAAAGACACACGTAACTAATGATTAATTGCTAACAATAAGATGTTGTGGATACGGAAAATATTAATTACCAGGTGACCTTAATTATCCATTTGAGTTTGGTCTAATGTATATATCTCGATTGTTATTCCTAAAAGACAAAGTTGAAAACTGATTCTTGAATATGTAATTCTGGTTGAACGTATAATGTTTTCAGATGAAATCTCCATATGTAGTTCTGGTTGAACGTATAATGTTTTCAGATGAAATCACCATACCAAATGTTTCAAAATAGAAACTAGAAAAAAGGTTAGCTTTTATATACTGACGATACATGTAACTTTCTAAGATAATTGTGGATTAATAACATGTTACAACAAGTTAATTAAATAGATAAATGTGTCATATTGTAAGTGTATCTTTAAGTTAAATCTATTAACAAAACTTTCACGTCTCATAAAATAGTATATACTATTATAATCTTGAGGTCTGTTTTATTTCCTTTTGTGATCAAGCAATCCACTACAAGGAAAGGCTCAGTTTGTGGCTGCTTTTTTTTTTTTTTTTTTTTTTTTTTTTGAGGGAGGGGGGGGGGGGTGTTTGGGGGTTGCAGGTGTTAAAATTGTGGCATACATAACCCCATACATAAATTGAACTGTAGTGGTTTTTAAAAATTGCCAAAGTTACGTGTTCGCCACATGATATTGGTGGAGGGCTTTTAATTGTCCAGACAATCACCACAAAGAGAATTTTAGTTTTCCAGACGGGTTTAAAGACAATTTGCTACCGCTTAATTATTGCCTCCTCAATATGATCTTAATATTTTAAAGTAATTAATTTGTGGGGTTTATAATTTGCAAGGGCTTATAATCGACACCAAATGTTCTTTTATTTTGTTAAAATTCATTGTAGGATTCAAATTAATCAAGCTATTATAATAATATGCAGGAATTTTTTACTAAATAACTTGTTAGATATGGCCTTCTTTGGCATGTGCCAATTTACTTGGTCACATGTATTTCTTGGAGCTAAATTTTGATTTATTCTTGGAGAGCAAGTTTGTGCGTGAAGGAGAAAAATTGTCAATTTTTTCTCTTTTCTCTTACTACTACTTGGAGCCCAAGGATTTGCTACTATAGAGAGACACCAATTTGAGAAGAACTTATTAGTTGAGTTTATGTTCTTCTATAGAGAGTATTTTGTAAAAGAGTTGTGTTGGAAAACACTTGTGTGAACCCTTCCTTGGAGTGATCTTGTAAGGTTATTCTCTTGGGGTTTTGGGGATATTAGAGTATTTAATTACTCTAATTTTGTACTCTCTTTTGTCCTTTGTACTCTCTTTTGTATCCATTGGTGTCAGTAAATTTGCTCCTCTTTTAGTTGTGGATGTAGGTCAATGTCACTACCCAAACCGATGAGCCGTGACGAGCGCCTGATCTCTAGTGACCAAACACCCCTATACTCGTATCTGGACAATACCGAACAACAAGGGCCCATACATAACTCAAACTGAACTGATACTGACTCATGAAAGAATGACATCATGCACTCTGTACAATCCGTACATACATATACTGAAAGAACAATGCGAGCTGACTGAGCCACCACATATACTATACACAAAAGAAATAAAACCGGCAAGGCTACATCATCTATCAAATACGTACAACTGTCTACAGACCTACCTCTTTGGAATAAAAGCGCAGAAAGGACGGAACGAACCCCGTCATACCCATACATATACATGCATATACGTCTCAAAATAGCATACAAAAATGGTCCGCAGCTCCGGATCAAGTGGAGCGCACCGGCAACAGCTGAGGGGAAATCCTACTAAGTTGGATCGTCCGTCTGTCTATCGGTACCTGCGGGCATGAACGCAGCTCCCCCCGAGCAATAGGGGAGTCAGTACGGATAATGTACCAAGTATGTAAGACATGAATAGTAACATGAAAACAGTATGAAGAATAACATAAAATGAATGAATCGTTTATACCTCATAGTACCTCTTAAGACGTGCATTATACTTATGTAACCTTCATTTGAAGAAAACATTTCATACATGTACATATACTGATACCACACTCGATCTTATAGGTTCGGTGTCATCCATACCCGGCCGTAATAAGGCTCGGTATCGTTTGTACCCAGCCCTAACAAAGCTCGATCCTACCTGTACCCGGCCCTAACAAGGCTCGATCCTACCTGTACCCGGCCATAACAAGGCTCGGTATTGTCCGTACCCAACTGCAGTGGTATGCGCACAATAGGCATCATACCTAGCTATATAAGCTCAGTTTCACAACATAATTACATACATATATAGCATACATAGATATCCGAGAGAAACAGTACAACTCTACCGGGTGACATCAAGTCGATAACTTCCGATGTGTCATTATGAAATCGTTATCATAGTTAGGTCTCACCTTGAAAGGACAAATATCATAAGGTGAGATCGACGTCAAAGGATATAATCGACAATCAAGTGACAACCTCAATAGTGACTTGACAACATTAAGAGCTTTAAACTTGGCTTCTCTAGATTAGAATCCTTAACATAATCATCATCCTCCTATCTCACTTTGAAGGAACAATAACATAAGGTAAGGACAATTGTGAGAACGAAATCAAGAATCATATGGTAAGCTCATTTACATCGTAAAATCGTCTAAGCTTTAGGCTTGGGTTCTGCTAATCGTGGAGTCATTCTAGGACTCTAAGGAGGAACTTCTAGCATTTCTAGGAGTAAAAGTAATGTGGAGAGCACATATGGAATCATAACATAGAAATCATTCCGTTGAAAGAAGGGTTAGCCTTACATACCTTGAAACGTATCTAATCGTCCAACGTCTACTTCTTGAGCTCGTAAGTCTACAACCAAGATACCATAGGCCACAATTAGCCCCTTCTATAACATTTACTATTCAATCAAGTGAAAAAGGAACTTAATGAAGTTCGGGCAACATCTCTTTCATAACTCAATAATCCCTCGGCTTCCAATTTAACCTAAATATCAACAACAATATTAACAATAACCATATCAATACTTACACATCAAAATACCATCAATTCTACTCCAAATCATCCCTCAAAATAGCCCTCAAGCCCAACTCTACCCTTATTCCACTTACAACTTCCATAACTATAATCCTCTTTACTTAAAACTACTAAAACTCTTGGTAATTAGCTTAAACACAAAGGTAGGGATCATATACATACCTTGAGAAGTCTAGGGTTCTAAGGATCAAAGATCAACTTCCAATTCCAAAGCTCAACAACTCCAATAGAACCCTAGGAGCAACTTTCCCTTCACAAGCTCGAGTTTTATGGGGCTCGGATTTTACCAAATCTCCACTATTGTGATAAGAAATATTGGGAGTAAATATACTAGGGTTTTCTCTGACTTGGAAGAGAGAAAATGAGAAATAAAGTCTTGGAATCATATATTTATACTTGGAACTAAAAAGTTCCAGCAGTGCAGTTCGACGACCCGTCGACGTGTCGACGGTTCGTCGACTTGCTCCGTCGACCTGCGCCTGCAGATTCAAGGCTGCGAAAACATAACGATGCCGCACAATGACGGTCCATCGACATGTCGACGGCCCGTCGATGATGACTGGTGTCTGCAGATTTTCCTGAATCAGTTCAGGTTGCGTCGATTCGATTCGTTCAACTTCTAATCCTGTAAATTGCCAGGAATACCTGCTGGTACCTTTGTACACGAGTAAGTGTCACGACCCAACTAGGGGCCATGACGGGTACCCGGAGCTACCCTACCGAGCACCACTCATCATACTTGTCATCAAACCCTTCCTAAATATACATTACTCTCGGCACGAAACTTGTCATAATATAATCATTATCATTTCCAAAATACATGTACCTTTGAGCACATAAGCCTGCGAGGCTATCAAAAATGATATACGAATATACACTGTAGTAATCATCAGACATCTCCTACCCACACATAAGTATCTACGAGCCTCTACAAGAATACGGAGACATAAGGGCGGGACAGGACCCCACCATGCCCCAAACATGTACACAAAAGAATATACCAATAGGTTGCACCTCCGGAGTAGTGGGGTGCTCTTGTACAACTACTGAGTAAGCTCCTAAGCGTCTGCACCGTCTCCCTGTCTACCTGTGGGCATGAGCACAGCGTCGATAAAGAAAAAGATGTCAGTACGAACAATGTATTGAGTATGTAAGGCATATATGGTAACATAACAAGGAAATATAGAAAGCATAAGAAGAAAAGATAACTATAACTGCTTGCCTCTTGAGGCGGAATCATGCATGCCCACTTTTACCTTTAAAACCAGATTATAACACATATATACATATATGAGTAAGCTGTCTGAGTCATATGTCATCACTAGCCCGCGTCCGGGTATCCCGCGTCCGGCATAGTCATCTCACGCCGCCCACTAGTGATGCTGCCCATGCCATATAGACATGATGTAATCATCCATAAGCCGCCCGCCTTAGCGGTGCGGCCCGGCCGTATAGGCGCGGTGTAATCTTACATATACATAAGCCAATGCATGTATGGGAGCTCAAATAAAAGCTATTAATCTATCGGAGTGACGTAAGGTTGGGAACCTCCAATTATGTTATGGAATAATCATGATCATCATGTCTCACCTTGAAGGAACTAAAAACATCAGGTGAGGCTAACAACAAGAAGCAACATCCATAAAACCACAAAAATAAGAATATAGCTCATCATAGCACCATTATCATCATCATTGTCATGGAACATGTCTCATCTCTATTTCATAAGAAGCTCTTAAAAATTATTAACTTTCTTGTTTTAGAGTGTAAGAAGATCATGGAAATATAAAGAAGAAATCACAATGTAAGAGTCATGCCTTTGAAAGAAGGGGACTAGCCTCACATACCTTTATGTCTTCTTAATGACTAAGAGTTATCCTTCCAAGCTCGCGATTCTACATTCAAGAGAATCCGTACAAAATTAGCTCATTGAGAAAATGCTTAAATCCGGACTAAAGCTACTAAAAGGCTAACGAAAATTGGGAAGCATTTCCTTTGTTCCTACAACTTTCTCCACATAATCAAAAACTCCCAAATATTATTAACAACACCCAAGACATCATAATCAATAAACTTCTTTAAGTTAAACATTATTCGATTCTTAAAATGCCCTTCCAATGTCATTCATAACTATACCTATGGCGTACCACCATATTCGTTCACATGTAATGCTTCTTCAACATTCTTAATATCATTCATATTAAGATCATGATCATGGCACATCAAGAACTATGATTCATGTCAAGTCACTATTCAAGAATACCATTAATTCCACCTTTGAGCTTCATATTCTACTCATTTCCTTTATTCAAGTTATTCTACGACCAAATACTCTTATTAACATGGATTAAATGTGAAACTCACCTTTGATCACATAGGAATGGTCCTTGGATGAAAATACTCCATGTGAGAAAACCCCAACTTCAACTCCAAAGGGCTTCTTGGCCTCTAAAGAACCCTAGAGAGCATTCTTGCACTTGATTTCCTTGGATTAATGATGCTTGATCTTTGATTTGCCGTGGATTTATGTTAGTAGGGTGTATAGAATGTTCTAGAGCTCTCAAGAAGGGTGGAGGAAATGAGAGAAATGAAAAATAAGAACTTGGGTCTAATATATTGTTACACCCCTCGTGTTCGTAGTAGTAGAACTTATGGTTTCCTAGTCGGGTATGCCTTTGGAGTAGAGACCCGAGCTCGAGTTTGGAGGTAGAAAATGTCTTACCCCGTGTACAAGGGTACCAGCAGATATTCCTGGCAATTTATAGAGTTAAAAGTTGAGCGAATCGAATCGACGCGATCTGAACTGAATCAGAAAAATCTGCAGAACACCAGTCATCATCGACGGGTCGTCGACATGCTCGACGGACCGTCGATGTGCGGTGTCAATAGGATCCCGCAGCCATACATCTGCAGGCACAGGTCGACGGGGCAAGTCGACGGACCGTCGGCACGTCGACGGGAGGTCGACCCGCTCCTCGAACCGGACGCTGTAGCCTTTTTGGCTTCCAAGTATAAATAGGTGGTCCACGACCCTATTTCATATTTTCCTCCTTCCAAAATTAGAAAAACCCTAAGATATTCTCTCCCAATATTTTCCATCATATTAGTGAAGGTTTGACAAGACCCGGACCCCGTAAACCCGAGATGGTGAAGAAAAAGGTTGCTTCTAGGGTTTCTTCAAGTTGTGGAGTTTAGGGAGTTGAAGTTGAAGTGATTCTTGGGATTCTTGACCCCTCAAGGTATGTACATGATTTCTACCTTTGTATTTAAGTTGGTTATCAAGAGTTTTAGTGATATTAAGTGAAGGGGATAGTTGTGGAAGTGATAAGTGGATGAAAGACAAGATAGTGACTTAGGGTTATTTTAAGAGATGATTGGGAATGGTTTTGAATATATTTTGATATATATATGTGTTGTCATTGTTGATGTGAGTATTGTAGTTGATGTGGGATCGAATGAGGAGTTGGAGAGTTGTAAGCTCACAAAGGAAATTATTGTCTATAGTTCGTTGAGCTTTATATGTATTTGAGGATGGTTAGTAAGCAAAGTAAATAGCCTAATTAAGCCCTATGTTACCTTAATTGTAGATTTACAAGTTCAAGAGGTAAAGGTTGGGCGATTGGAGATACTCCAAGGTATGTTAAGGTCATTCCTTTCTTCTTTTGGCATGATCCTATGATATGATCCAACAAGTGAGTAAGCAAGTTTCCATATTACTCTACTCTTAGGAGCAATTAGAAGTACTTCAGTCTTTGATGTTCATATACCCCATTTATGAGTAATCATTTTGTTCATGGGTCCAGTCTTATGTAGCCAGTTCTGTGCATACAGTTTATTCATGCATTACATTCATTATATATTATGTATATTGACCCGTGACTAGAAGGCTTTATAGACGCACACATACCAGGCGTTATATTCGTGAATATTAGATATATGTAAAGTATGAGAAGAGTTATAGGCGTTATATACGCATTACTACTATGATGATGATATCGATTATGGCCACAGAGGAGCCAATATGATATGACGAGATGCCATAGAGGCTTACAGGAGTTATATACGCACATGCATCAGGCGTTATATACGCACTCATATAGATGCACGACCATCATTGATAGGTATGAGCATGCATATTATGTGCCCACAGAGGCATTGTCAGTTACGCAGATTTATGCAGATTTAGGCAGATACTAGTTCATACAAGTTCATGCAGTCAGTCATTTCAGTTATGAGTTCAGATCTTATCCATGATTCTTATGTTTATATGTTGTTCTTATGCCTTACATACTCGGTACATTATTCGTACTGACTCTCCGTTGCTCGGGGGGCTGCGTTTATGCCCGCAGGTACAGGGAGATAGACAGGTGGTCCAGCTCAGTAGGACCCAACTCAGTAGGACCTCTAGATCTAGCAGTGGTCAGCACGCTCCATTTGATCCGGAGCTACAGTCAGTTTTGGTATGCCATTTTTGGATGTGTATACATATGGGTATGACGGGGCCCTGTCCCGTCTTTTCTGCAGCTTTTATTCCAGTAGAAGTCTGTAGACAGTTGTATGTAGTAGTCAGATGATGCAGCCTTGTCGGCTACTATTCTTTTGTGTAAAGTATATGTATATGACCTAGCCGGCCTTGCAATCGTTCTTCCGCATGTATATATATATATGCAGATTGTACGGAATTTTGATGTTTCCTTTTTATGAGATTAGTTTGTGCCATTTATGGGCCTTTGATGTTCAGTATGTCTCAGATAAGTTTAGGGGTGTTTGGTCGCTAGAGGTCAGACTCCCGTCACGGCTCATCGGTTTGGGTCGTGTCATATATATACTTGCAAAAATCTGACCCGACATGGTTTTATACGGACACTTATATGGTCCGTATAATTTTATACGGTCCGTATAAGTGACCGTATAAGTCCATCAGAGACTGGTTCATTCTAAAACTGTTATACGGACCATTATACGGATCGTATAAAGTTATACGGACCGTATAAATGGTTTTATAACCCACTTTTCTCCCGAACTCGTTCTCGTCGATTCGTTTGATCTCCAATCCTTATGGAACCTTCTTAGCACTTGTTTGACACTTCATTAACAATCTAAACATCCTTATAACTCATTTACAAGACCTTACTAAATAATCTTTAACTCGATGCTTACGAAACCTTTTCCCCAAACGCGACTTATACCTCACTTTCCTTCGATGAACTTTCTTCCTCCGATTCATACACTTCAAAATCTTATCGCATACACTTTAAAACTACCAAATACCCTCCTTAATGTCATAAGAACTCCATGTTCACCTTAAGCTGACGTTAGTCTACGTACGACACAACGATATGAAATTCCGAGGTGTAACACTCTTCCCCCCTTAAAAACATTCGTCCTCGAATATTAAGCTCTCGGGGTTACTACAGAAATTTCGCCAGAGTTTCCCCTATAATATTGCACTACCATCCTATCACAGCAACCCAAAATAACACTGCCACTCAGGTCTACGATATCACAACACACAATATGGCCACACACGATCAAAAGCATTAAAAGTAAAGCATTACATTGCATACTTGGGGGCAATGGCGTCTCATCTTGCACCTCTTTTGGGAGTGGAGATAAATGCGTATACTTGGACTTCATACCCTCTTTCACTTCCCAATGTATCTCTTCTACTTCCGCGTTCTTTCCTAATATCTTCATCAAGCTTACATCAGTTCTTCCTTCACTACTTCAAAACCATTTGAGAGGGCAGCAAGAAATTCTCATAAAATCTTTCAATAATCTTCCCCAAATCTTTTCGAAATAAAATTTTCGCACTCCAACGATTTAATACCCTCTCATTCTTGCAAGCTTTATGTGACCACCGATATATATCAATTCCAAGCCATCTTACAGGTCTTTTCATCTTTCTTAAAGGCTTAACGTACGTGTTCTTAACATACCTTGGGAAGTTAGAAAACGAGCTCTATCCGCTTATTTATTCCAAAAATGGAGGTTTACTAGAATGACATATCTTTCCCAAATCTCTCGAAATGTATCGATCTCCAGACACTGGTAGAGAACCAAGCATTTGACAAATTTCCATAGATAGCTTATATGATTCTTTACAATTACCACGCCTATTTCAGCTCTAGATTCATCCTCATTCTTGATTAGTACCACGAAATTGTTTTATACAAATTTACTCCTTTTTTCCTTCTTTATCCACACTGCTCGCTTCCAGTTTCTCACCTAAATCTATCTTACTGCATTCACTTCGCTATGCGGCCTTAATTTCTTCGTGTTTGAGTACTCTAAGCTTGAAATTATCGTATCACCCATACATTCCCTCTTCTACACGATCATACATATTTGTTCCTTTTCATTGTAGGTCGCTACTGTCAGGTATTCACATGCTTCCAATTAGTTCATTTTCATTTCAATCCTCTCCTATTGTTAGCCCCGCATCTTTCCGTTAGCAAAGGCATTACTAAATTCTGAGTCAAGCACTCTGCCTTTAAGACTTTCCCTGTACAATGTTTCCTAAATTGTTATGCGACATTGGAACTTTGCATCCATGTAACTTGCTTGCAGTGGCTATTTCACTTGACTTCCCGTCTCAGTCCACCATTCACTTCCCCTCTTAATCCAAATCTTACTCTCACCGCCTGTATCTCTTCACTATAAAATCATTCGCATGAGCCCTTATTATATGGAAATACCATTTTATTCTTGTCTATCTCACGCTTGAGCCGAATCCGCAATACCCATGTGATGTATCTTCTTGGGATCAATACTGCTCTTCCATCATATGCTCATCTTTTAACTCTACCTCGTAATCTACCTTATTGTTGTACGACTGCCGTGTTGGGTCCTCCGCCCGTCTTCCCTTCCACGGTCCATATCTTGTATTATCTCATTCTTACGCCTCCGCCGGCCACGTTGCCTCGAAAAATCGAAGACTACCTCTTTGATGGTCTCTTCTGGTTACCATTTTGTTGCCACGACTATCAAACCATGAGGGAATTGCCTTTAGCCCTATGCTCCTTTCCTCAATTCTATTTAAGACCCCTAGATCGTCTTGCGTATTAATCATTTCATCGATGTAGCTCATACCCGCTCTATACTCCTTATACTGCATCGTCCACAACTCGCCCTCTATTGGCTCACCTTTCCTCAATAATCACTCCCTGGGACCTTTACCGTGTCACTCACCCCTCATGTATAAATATCCTACTCCACAATTGGTTCCACATTCCTTGTCATCATTTAATCAGTCACACCATTCCCACGGTAAGCTTCAAAACTTCAACCACTCCATAGCACCTATTAACATTCCTACTTAAATGTTAGGATATCTATAGGGTGTGGTTCTCTTCCACCCTCTGTTTATCGGGTTTCTGCTCGAGTAGACCTTTCTTCTGTTTGTCTCATTTTTGCCCTTCCTTTTCTATTTCCAACACGTCTCTCTTTCTTCTTTTTTTTTTTTTTTACTACATGTATCATACATACCGAGCATTCGTCATTTATCGTTCTTTTGTTTCGTTGATCAACCTTATTTTGGTTTTGCTTCCTTTCATATCAGTAATAACAACTTCTGTCATGTAACTGTTTGAGCGAATTCCTGGATAAATAACCTGAACTGCAACACAGGATACAACTGCGGTCATACTATCGACCAATTTCCAGGCAAGAAGCTTTTGTGAACACGTCTCTTTTAATATCTTTCCTCGAGGTCTCACCGAGGTCAATAAGGCTAACTTATAGTGGCATGAAAGTTTTCTCCCACTATAATCATCAGGTAAAGCCTAACTTAATAATCTGATTCGGTGTTACATGCATATACGTATACATCAAGCTCATTTTATAATTCGATCTTCCAAGCAGAAAAGGGCTAACCAAATTCTTCTAACTTACGACTTCTTCTGGAAGGCCTATCTCTTTAATTCTCCTTAGTATATAAAAATTCTTTCTATTTCAAGCACACCATTCTCCCTTCTCATGTTCTTTATTCCATCCTAACCTATTCATCATTCCCTTAGTTTAATACATACTTGTTATGTTTATCCTGCATTTTAACTACTAGCTCTGTCCTTAATCACTCGTTGCTGGTCCTCTCTTCTTCTCACGGCAATTCTGTCTACAGTTCCCACAATTTTCTTTGGATTCCTAGGAGAATTTTGGCAGAGTTTCTCTTGTAAACATAACAATCCCAAACCTGCAAATAGCCCAGAAAACACATCCCATGCCTTAATAGGACACATAGCGAAACACATATAATACGCAACTCAGCAACACAAAACTGTTTACCATAAAAGGATATAAGTAATAAAGCTTGTCTCATAAGTTGTTCCTGCACACTCTTTCTAGAATTCCATTATATATATTTTTCTACACACTATGTCAATCAACTCCCTTCGGGGAGGCTTACTTACTCATAAATCATAACTCTGGCTATCACTGGGTCACTAACAAGTGTAGACATTTCAAATTGTCTGATTGGCTCAGATTTTCACCTCAACACAAGAACAACATCAGGAGTAATATATGACAACGTAGAACCCGAATCAATCGATGCATACACATCATAAGAGGGTACTGACAATATACCTGGGACAATATCTGAGGGGAGACTCAAGATCCTGTCGCGGCCTAATGCATAGGCATGATTGATGTGCCGTGAAATTATGGCACATTCGATACTTTTTGGCTATAAGTTTTACTTGTTTTTGAGAAAGTCTAGGTCGTTTTGATGTGTTTGTGACATGTTGCGAGGTGTTTAACGTGATTCGAGAGCAAGTCGTGAAAATAGAGTGAAAAAGATATTCGAAAGAGAAATTTGCGAAGACGAGTTATACGGAGGAAGATACGGACGAAGTAGAATATTCACGGTCCGTAAATCCCATCGTACATGCTCACCGCACGAGTCTTTGAGGAAGCAAATGTCCGAAGCGAGTTAAGCACGGACCGTATAATATTTACGGT